>NC_000079.6:24966074-25163574 GCF_000001635.26 Mus musculus | reverse complement strand
TGAATGAAATAAGCCATACTCAAAAAATGTATTTCTCCTTTTTTATCATATGCAGGCTCTAGATAGTATTGTGTGTGTTGAAAGGGAACCTTAAGAGGAGAAGAAGAAATCTTACGGTATAAAAGTAGAGAGAAAAGAATAATGTGTGACAAGAAAACAGCAACAGGACTATGTAGATAGGAAATGGAGCTGCAGGAGGTGGCCAGGAGGATCTGGCAAGCCAGTAGATAGAAAACTGGATAAGGACAAAGAAGAATCACACATATGCATGTCTATACATATACACGCATACATACACGCATGCTTTATTATTAAATAAGTGTGTATGTTTATATGTGTGTAACAATAAGACCATTACTTTGTATACTGACTTTTAAAATATATTTTAAAAATAGGTTTGTGCTCTCTTTGGCTGTAAGCATCTAGTGATTTACACGCTTTGACTTATAGCCATCCCCTGCACCCAGATCAAGTTTTACACTAGCATTTAGAACACAAAGGAAAACAAAAGTCACCACTTCTGGACTCCAGTGGATTATGTCCACAATCTAGACACAGTATGCAACAGAGCGCATGGTGAAGGTACGAACTCAGGGTGAAAGCATCAGGACCATATCTGTGCATCTGAGTCGTATCTGGCAATGTCAACAAGAGCAGAAAGAGGAAAAGGTCCAGAGGCTCAGAACCCCTCAGCAGGACAGCTAGTGGAGGAGGTGTGTGTGACCTAGGCAGCCTTCGCACAGTCAAGTGTGAGCCAACTCCAGGAATGAGCTGGAAGGAGACTAAACCATCTCCTGAGGGCATGTCAGAACAAGTCAGAAACATGCTGAAAGATGACTAGTTTTTCAAGTCCCCATCTGCACACAGCATAGAAGAAAGTCAACACTAGCAAGCATCTGTGGTGGTTTGAAAGAAAATGGCCTCCAGAGGTTCATGGAGAGTGGCACTACTAGGAGGTGGGACATGACTGGAGGAAGTGTGTCTCAGTCACTTCTGGATCTTCGGATGAAGATGTAGATCTCTCAGCTCCTTCTTCAGCGCTATGTCTGCCTACATGCTGCCATGCTTCCCACCATGATGATAGTGAACTAAACCTCTGAACTGTAAGCCAGCCCCAATTAAATATTTTCCTTTAAAAGAATTGCTGTGGTCATTGTGTCTCTTCACAGCAATAAAACCCTAAGACAGAATCCATGAGGAATGAATGAGTCTAATTTAGAATGCTTCAGTGTACTGGCTGGTTTTGTGTGTCGACTTGACACAAGCTGGAGTTATCACAGAGAAAGGAGTCTCCCTTGAGGAAATGCCTCCAGAAGATCCATCTGTAAGGCATTTTCTCAATTAGTGATCAAGAGGGGAGGGCCCAGCCCATTGTAGGTGGTTCCATCCCTGGGCTGGTGGTCCTGGGTTCTATAAGAAACCAAGCTGAGCAAGCCAGGAGAAGCAATCCAGTAAGCAACACCCTCCATGGCCTCTGCATCAGCTCCTGCCTCTAGGTTCCTGCCCTGTGTGGGTTCCTGTCCTGACTTCCTTTGGTGATGAACAGCAATGTGGAAGTGTAAGCTGAATAAACCCTTTGCTCCCCAGCTTGCTTCTTGGTCATGATGTTTTGTGCAGGAATAGAAACCCTGACTAAGACATTGAGGCTTGAAAATCCTATTACATTAGGTAGGTCTGGTGCTCTAAGGAAGGCTGGGAGAGCAGAGACACAGAGCCCTGAGGAACGCTACACTTAGTGATGGAGAAGGGGCTGCTCAGTCCTATCCTGTCCTTCCCAACTGAGGGGAGAGAATGGCAGACAGAAGCACCACAGACACTAGGGAAAAGTATTTGAGAGAACATCGGTGTACCCAGGAAACAGCAGTAAAATGCACTGATTTAGTTAGGCACCAGGCAACCCGGATGCCTTTTGAAAACAAACATCGATGTCACAGGCAAAGTCATGTGTCATTCAGTAGGCAAATGTGAATGAAGGAGACCAACAAGGGCAGAGACTGTAGTTCCCAGGGAACTTCACACCCCCTCTGGGCCTTTCAATATGGAAAGCAGAACAGAAATACTCATCCGCAAATGTTCCATGCAGGCATTAAAGCATGAGATACTTTAATACAACCACTACTACGCAATCTACTGGACCAGGATTCATGATGAATTCTGGGGAGCAGGGAGGATGAAGTGAGATCACTTGTGGGGTTCCTTAAGGGAAGAACAGAGATTGTGAGACACTTCCAGACCAGACCAGGTCAGAGCCACAACCACAAGGCCCATCTGCTTGAAGCTGTCATTCTCTAGAGAGTTCTGTCATTTTTTTATGCTAGCTCCTGGGCTGACACAGTAGCTGCCAGGAAAGCAAGGAACAGAATAGGTGCTTGTTGCAAGTGACATCTTGGCTGATCTGACCCTGTTTAACCAGGTGGGGAAACTGGGACAGAAACTTCACCATGGCTTGCAAAGTCCTCAGGGGCAGTACCCCACTCCTGCCAGCTCTCCCCCAGATGAGCCCACCCTGTGTTTCTGCCTTATTCAAGGTCCTTCACGTGTCCTACTGAACACACACACACACACACACTCTCATCGTACAGCTAGCCATATGGACTCTAAAGAAATGGAGCTAATGAATGAAAATGGGTTCAGAACCTCTGTAATTAGGTGAAAATCAGGGTGCCCAAGTCCCAGGGGCAAAAGGTTGCTATCTACAGTTGAAAAAAGATGCCTGTGGCCAGCTTGGAGAAATTTACACATTGGCATCTTAAAAATGCAGGCAGTTTTTACAGAATTAATTGGAGATTTTTAGCAGCAGGTGGCAGGGTTTCTTTTTAGTTTGTAAAGGAAAGTCTAACAGTTGTCAAATGGCCTGGGTAGAAGTGGATTATTTTGATTTTTTTTTCCCAAGCTCTCTGAAATGAAGCTTTTAATGCCTGCCGTGTAATGGCCTTCTTTTTCCATGTAAATGTGGGATCAATCTAGTTTTAAACAGAAAGATTTTTCTAATGTACCTTTGGTATTTTTCAAGCTGTGATACAGCTGATAGGAGTGCTTATAAAATGTAAATTGCAAAAAATTCATATTTATAAGCTTTTCCGTGTAATTTCAGGATGCTGACTTTTAAACATTTCTAATGATGATCTAGGAGAGCTGCACTCTGCACTGACTTAAGCATCCCATGCCCACCCAGGCTGGGGTCTGGTGGAGTCACTACATCTTGAGTCTGTGGGCTGGGAAGAGACGGTGTTGCTGAAAAGGAGAGGAGTCTTGGGTCTCTGGGAGAACAGCTGATTTCCTCTTAGATGCAGTGTGCATGCTATCTTCTTGGGCAATTTCAGGCTTTTACACTCTCTGACTTTTCATTTGCTCTAAACAGATACTGTAAACCACAGCTCTGCCAGGTAAACACTTGAGGACACGTGGGTTTCCCTTTGCTAAGTCTAGATTGGCTCCCTACAGCTGTTGTAACATTACCACTGTGCAAATACGTTATTTCAGAAATCTGGAAGCACAAGTCTGACAGGTCCCATACTGTGCAAAACTAGAAGTGCTAACAGAGACAGGATCCCTTCTGGAAGAGTCCTGAGAGGTTGTACCTGTGTGTGCTTTTCATTTCTGGACACAGCACTATTTGGCCCTTAGGCCCCTCCATCCTTAAATCCATCTCTGCCCAGCAGTGAGGTCATACCCTCTTTCTGAATCTCCTGCTTCTGTTCACCTTTGAACATAGTAAGGGACCCTAGGATTACATCACACCCATCAGTCACTCAAGAGTCATCCTCCTAGTTTGAGTCAGCTGACTGGCAACCTCTATTGCCCCTTGCACGCATAGCATTCACAAGTAGGTCTGGGTTTGGGTGCAGATCTTCAGGGGTCAGTACTCTGCCTAGAAAATTCCCAATAAGCCACTCAGGGGAAAAACATAAAAGATTTTCATAGCACAGGAGGCCCTGCTTTTCTTTGTGGATCCTTTCCAAGCCTCTCAGCAGATGCCAGAAACTACAGAGGTTATCCAACTGCACACACCATCTTTTCCTGTGCACGTGCACAATGCAGTGTGGGTATGACAGACAAGAGATGAGTCCCGCCCTAGACAGGATGGAACAGGGAAGGCATGGCCAAATATTACACTTTCAGAATGGCAAGCAATTAGAAACACAAATTGTCTACTTGAGAAGTATTTTAGCATGGGTCACTGAACATGTGAAAAGTCACATTACAGAGAAAGGGAAACCACGGTCAATACTTTGAAAGAAAGGCAAGTCAAACAGAGAGCTGGTTTAGTCTGCAGGGCATGTGTTCGCTTTCTTCTTTGCACTGTGAGCACAAACCTGACCAGATGAAGCACAAGGGAGGAGACAGTCCCTTCAGCTCTCCCCCTGAGGGTGCACTTCCCACCGTGGCAGTAGAAGCATCTCATGCCTGAACTGGTCCCATCTTGAGGACAGAGGGGCCTGGTTGGGTGGGGAGCTGTTTCGAGTGTCTCCCAGAAAGGTACCATGTCCTAAAGATTCCCAACCTCCCAAATCAGGGCCACCACCTGGGGACCAAGGATTCAAGCACATGACCAGTGGGAGGAATACTTCACATTAGGCCACAGTAGAGCTGTCCTTCTAGAATCCCAAACACTATAGCTTCATGTAACCTGGAATAAATGTTCACGCAGCTGATAGTCCTGACTGCTCAGGAAGCCCTGGGGAGAGGACTGCCTGAGCCTTCCAAACCACTGTGGGAAAGATGAGGAGATCACACACACACACACACATACACACACACACACACACACACACGCACAAAATCTAGGAGGGAGGCTCACACCTGTAATCCCAGCATTGGGAAGCAGAGGCAGGAGGATTATGAGTTCAAGGACACCTTGGGATCCATAATGAGGCACAAAATTAAAAACTGAAAGTTTCACACAATAAGGGCGTGTTTTATGGCTCTGCTTTTATTTGCCTGGTGTCAGGGCTAGAGAAGTCAGAGTGTTTCTCCTAAACTAACACACAGACCTTTCTATGAGACCTCTGCTTGCCTCTCTACCCACCCAGGCTGCTGCTTCACCCACATTCCCTTTCCTGCTCCATGTGAGCACCTTGAGAGATGTTACCTTTAGGGATGATACCTTAAAGAAGAGGAGGCTCTTTAGTCACTCATTCAACAACTTTTAGTGGTCACTTACTGTGTATCAGGATCTGGGCCCTGTTCTAGGGAATGAAGAAGAGCCTACTGTGTGCCAGGCTCTGGGCCATGTTCTAAGAAATGAAGAAGAGCCTACTGTGTTCCAGGCTCTGAGCCCTGTTCTAGGGAATAAAAAAGAGCCTACCGTGTGCCAGGCACTGAGACAAGTTCTAGGGAATGAAGAAGAGAGTATAAAGAAAGCTTCCTTTCTTTTGTGGGGGAGGAGAAACAATGAAGGCAAAAGTGACAAACAGGAATATAACATGAGGAACATGCCGTGAAAGACGATTTGGTTTGAGAGTAGGCCTCTGAAAAAATAATCTTTAAATAAAAACTGTAAAAATATGAAAATGAACACCTGAAAAGAGGTTATTTAAGCAAAGGAGATAGTAAGCACAAAAGCTCTGAAGTGAACAGACACGAAAAATTTAATATTCGGAAGTCCTAAACTCTGCACTGTTAAAACTACCTATGTCTCATTTGGAAGCCTTGGGACTAGGAGTCTCCTCTATGGCATCTTCATTTTCCATTGTAAGATTCTCTCTTCTCCACTTCTGGGGTGCCCTTATAGGACTGCAGGGGGCACTTGGTGGCTAATAGCACTTGCTGCCTAACGAGGAGAACCAGAGTTTGAGTCACAGCATCCATTCAATAAGCCAGGTGAACAGAAACTGCTCTAATCCAGCGCTGAGGGATTTGATGCCCTCTTTGGTCTCTGCAAGTGCACAGATGTGTATCCCCCTCCCACATACACACACAAGCACACACACATGCATGCATAGACACACACATGTACACAAACACACAGACAACATATGCATACCTACACACACAAGCACACACATGTGCACATATTCATGTAGACAAATACGCACGCGCGCGCACACACACACACACACACACACACACACACACAAATCTTTTTTTAAAAAAAAACTGACTAAGCAGCTCACATAGGCCATTATACTCTGTGGAACAATGGTGGGCATCTGCACCACAGAAGCTCAAACTCCTCTGTGAGGGGAGGGATGCATAGGTAAGGCACACTGACTGCCTGAGGCTAGCCCTCCAGGCAGATGGCTAGACGGAAGCCAGATAGTGCTCGGCAAACACTACTCCCTTCATCTTTCCTCCCCACACCTCAGCCTTCTGACCTTGCCTTGTTTCTTATGTGTGCCCTTGCTTGCTGTCTGCCTCCCCTGTGAGACAGGCAACTGCCTGAGAGGTGAGTCCTGCCCACTCACTCACACCTTGCCAGAGCAGGCCTCTGGCTTAGGGAAGGCCCTGCTTTACTGTCCATGTGGATGCTCGGCCCACAGCTCTGCTGTCTCAGGAGACCCAGGAGAAAGGGAAGAAGCCGGTACTTCCTCTGAGCCACAGCATGGCAGTTTATACATGGGAGAAGTTTTCTCTGAAGGAACGCACACCTGCCTCTGGCGCAGTCTCTCCGGGCCAGCTCAGAGTCTTGCTGGGCCAGACAGAGGTCCCTCCTGTCATCACCATACTCTCACCAAATGCCAACCTTCTTGGAAACATCTAGGAAAACTTTGACCTGAGGACAGGAGGGTGTCATTTTTGCTCAAACGTATAGAGTGGAAAGGGACAGGGGGCATTAGAAAAAAGAAGAAGTAGTATAATTATTTATCTGAAGGTTTTTCCTGGGGGTGCTGCCCAAACTCAGTGTGACTGAAACCATTCCCATCACATTAATAATAGTAATAAAAAGGCTTTCACCTCCTGTGGCAAGACGCTGCAAATCTAAATAATTTTATCTTCTCCTCTGAACATTTCCCAAGATGCAACAGTAGCTCTCAGGCAGACAGAAATTACTCACTATGCGAGAGGAGCCTACTCCCTTTCAAAAATGACTTTGAGATAATATTTGTTTCATGCCTTTGGTAATTTCACATACATATAACTAAAGTGTTCAATTTTGTTGATGGAGCAGTTTAAAGTTTATATAGCAATTTAATCCACTGCAACAGATAGAAAAAGATGTATGGTTGTGCTGTGGCTAGAACATTGGTAATAGCCATGCTCTCAGGCAGCCTGTTAAAAGATTTATTATTACATAAAATGTCATAAAATCAAAGCACCACATCTCAATTAACCAGGAACAGAAATATTGAACTGCTCTCCTCCTAAGTAATAAATATTAGTTCACCAAGTTTCCCAGTGACTACAGAGCAGACGTGTGGACAGCCTTCCGGACAGAAGGATGATGCTTTATTGTGGAAATTATCAAGTCATTTTAACTGGTTTTCAGAAATTCAAGTTTCAAGAGTCAATCATCACTATCCAACACAAAACAAAACCACAAATCCTAAACTGGAGGCTGGAAACCCATCTAAACTAATCAGGTCATTGCGTTCTAAAGCCCTGAGGGACTAGAGAGACAGTGAGTCAACCCTTTCTTTTCTTGATCAAGAGCAGAACTGCCCAGTGAGGCGCTGGAAGCAAGGCGAGACCCTCTAGCTTACATTCACTTCCATTTTCAGGCTCTCTGTATCAATAAACAAGAGCTATCTGAGGCAGGGCAAAATGATGGTATCAAATTATATTGTTACTTTAGCCACTGTGGAGCCGTCTGGAGTAGTGGCTTCCAGAGAGTCTACTTGCACTGAGTATCTAATAAACATGGATGGATACATGGATGGGTGGACAAACAAACCAATGAGACTAACGGCTTCCAATTGCTTTTTACCCTGGCCATAGGGAGCCCTGAGCTACCTTCCCCTTCTGTCCCTGATGAGGACTAGCCTGAGAAAAATCCAGGTTTCCTAAGTCTTCAACATCAAAGAGAATAACTCTGCAGAATAGCACTCTGGGCTCTTCCTTGAATCCATCATTTGTTTAATCCTCAAGGGAACAGAAACTCTAATTTGTGTCCTATATGACTAAAATATCTATCAGCATTGTCAAGGAGGCTCAACAGATAAAGCTGCTTGCTGTGAAAGTTTGGTGGACCAAGTTCAATCCCCAGAACCCATATAAAAGTGGAAAAGAGAACAAACTTTAAATGCCTGTCCTCTTACCTGTGTATGCACACTGTGTGACATACTCTCTCATACACACACCACACAATACCCACACCACACATGTGCACACATACTTGATAAAATGTCTATCAGACTTCATCAGAAAGCTCTATAAAATACTGTGTACCTATCTAAATATGGAATTTTAAAACTTTTAGTGTAGCTTTGGTGTGTTTCTTTAAGACAGAGTCTTAAATATACCAGGTTGGCCTATGTCTATGAGTTTATATGTTAATGAAATCCAGGCTGGGAAATAAAATGATTATATACTGTCTTAGGGTTTCCATTGCTGTGAAGAGACACCATAACCATGACAACTCTTATAAAAGAAAACATTTCATTGTGGCTGGCTTACAGTTTCAAAGGTTTAGTCTATTATTGTCATGGAGGGAAACATACTGACATGCAGGCAGACATGGTGCTGGAGAAGAAGCTGAGACTTCTACATCTTGACCCACAGGCCACTGAAGGGCATAGCTTGAACACAGGAGACTTAAAAGCCCACCCTCACCCTCCCACACCCCCAACATCCTGACAGTGACGTGAGTGAAGAGGTGTTGAAGACAAGAGGCCACACCTACTCCAACCAGGCCACACCTTTTGAATAGTACCACTCCCTATGGGCTTAATTACATACAAACTACCGCATATACTCAACAAGCATTGAGGCTAACAAACTGCTAAATAGCACAGTGAGTTCAAATCACAGCAAAAGGAGTCCAGGTTAGATTCCATCTTTAAGCTGTACACCCTCTGGTGAAGAATAAACATAAGGCCCGGTGAGTAAAAGCACATGAACACATAGACAAACACCAGACTTGGATTAGAACAAGAAGGCAGCTCTAGAAAAAGAGTTGAGGGACATCTTAGAAGAGTCACACCTAAGCTGAATCTGATGAAAAAACATGAAGGTGGCAGAAGGAGTCAGAATTATGTCAAAGGAGACAAGAAGTTACATGGCTTGTGGACAACTTACAAACTGTTTACTGTTGTGCAGTGTAGAGTTGTCAGCAGCTGATAAAAACATGGAGCATCAGGAGTTAGGATATATACTGAAGATGCTGGACTTTGTCTGTGGGAAGCAGAAGCTGCTGGTGGGTTTACAGTATGTGAGCCACACAGCCAAATTTTATTTTGGACAAATGACACTAGAGACGAGTGCAGAAACAAGTTGGGAACGACCAGAAAAAGCACCTGTTGGGAGGTGACAGTTCCCTGCAGAGAGACAGCAGCACCAAATGAGGGGTGAGAGAAACAGAGGGAGAGAGCTGTGAGTCCAAGGCACTTCCTACAGTTTATGAAGTCCGCAGGCTTGAGAGATGATTGAGGGGAAGGGAGAAGCCAAGACTGCTTCTGGTCCAGACACAGGCAGACATGGATGATGTCTGTGGAGAAGGCTGTGAAGTAGCAGTAATTCCCTTGGTTTCCAAATGCTGAGCATAAGGTCTTTAAACCCTGACCCCACTGTGTCCCAGGGTCCTTTCTTACTCACTACCGGTTGGCTATTGTATGTCATTCATTTGTTCAGCAAGTACTGATATAACATGAATACATTCGTATATAAACAAGGTAAGCCAGAGGGATGGAGCTTTAAATAGACCTGTTGATAGCACACTCACCCAATAGCTAGATGCTGGTAGATGGAAAGGGTAGCAAAGGAATCAAAATACAAAATGGTCCTGACAGGCTGGGATATGGATTAAGAAATTAAATTTAATAGGAAAACAGGGAGGAAATCCATCATGGTCTAGGAAGCTGTGATTTGACATGTGTTCATAAGGAAATAAATGTGAGATTTGATAGCACTTAAATTTAATATAATGTATATTAAGTCTGGGAACTTGGGACTTCATTCCATTAAAAAATGAAGTATGATATTAGTACATATTTTTCACATTGACATAGGCTACAAAATACTCTAGATTTCATGAGAACATTCTAGTAGTCATTACAATGAACATAAATGTGGCAGGTAGGCTATTCCTGCCTGCCTACAGGACTTTCTTCAACTTCAGATTCTTTTCCCTTTGTTAAATAAAGTAGATTTGGCATACGTCTGCCTTTATGGGCCTAGTTCCACTTCCCAAACCACAACTTAAGATCCTGGGATATGATAACTGCAAGCTAAGTTATGCACAAATTAAACTACACCCCGATGTTCACAGTTGGTTCTAAGAACCTCAGACTGGGTGGTCACCAACACAGCCAAACATTTGCAGGTAGACTGTCTTCAGGACGGGAATGTCTAGAAACCCTTCTCACTAAGGGATGTCGAAAAGACCCTGGTGACTCTTCCCTTGAAGCAAGGCTGAGACAACAGCTGTCTCCAGATACCTGCCTGAGGTCAACCGTGAACAGTGGAGGAAATAAGTTAAAAATAACACACTGGGGACCTTGCAAGAGCAGAGTAGAGGGAATAGTGGGCCATGAAGCATGGGTACTCCAAAGGTATGCAGGCCGAGCCGTCTTCTATGGAGATTTGCTTTGCCATTGTTTTTCCCAATTCTAGAATAAAAGTCATGTGTAATACAACTAGAATGTCACTCAGAGCTGTAGCCTCGTTACTGCCTGCTATATGTCATCAAATTCACTCATTAAGCAAGAATTGAGCATTCAGTTCATCCCATGAATATGTTCATGTACAAGCAGGTAAGCCAGAGGGATGGAGGTTGGCTTTAAATATATTATAGGACAAGTGGCAAGTGCAGTAAAGAACAGTTTGGTGTTAACCTGAAGGAACTACAAGAAGAGCATTTCTTTCTGAACTAGGAACAGGAAAAAAAATGTTACTGCTAGGCCCAGTAACCTGATAGACACATACTTCCCCCAGCATCCTGACAGACAAACACTTCTCCCAGTGTCCTCATGGACACAAACTTCTCCCCAGCATCCTCCTGATGGACTCACACTTGCCCCAGGACATTCCCTCACTTTCAGCCAGAGATGGGTTAGACCACAATCGCTTCTTCTTTTTAACTTCTTTAAAAAGTAAAATAAAATAAAATAAAACAAAGTCACTTTAGTATAATTTACTACCAAATAAAATCATCACACAGTTCATTTAAAGATATTACTCTAATAGTTGCCCAAACTCTACGCCTCTCATTCTCTAACTTCTAACTCTTGTAGGCAGGGGCCTCTTAACTCATAAATGGCTCTCCTTTCTTCTAATAACAAGCATTGCTCTCTCTGAAACTCTGACTTGATCATGTGACCCAGCTAGCTATTAACCATGAGTAGGCACATGGTGTTAAGCTGCAAAAATTAGATTGTTTAGGGTTTTTTCTTTGTTGTTTTGTGTGGTTGGTTGGTTGGTTGGTTGGTTGGTTGGTTGGTTGATGGCTGTTTGATTATTTGATTAGTTGGTTAGTTGGCTGGCTGGTTGGTTGGTTGGTTGGTTGGATGGTTGGTTGGCTAGCTGGCTGGTTGACTGGTTGGTTGGTTGGTTAGTTAGTTAGTTGGTTGGTTGGTTGGTTGGTTGGTTGGCTGGCTGGCTGGTCTGTTATTTGGATGGTTGGTTGGTTGGTTTATTGATTAGTTGGTTGGTTGATTGGTTGGTTGGTTTATTGATTAGTTGGTTGATTGATTGGTTGGTTGGTTTTTGTTTTCCTTTACCTAAAGTCAAAGAGAGAAGTCCTCTTCACTGCCCCCCCCCCTTCCTTGGCTGTGTGGAAGTGCTCTGGGAGCCGCCTGCAGCTACAGTCCATCCACAGGAAGAAAGTCTGTGTGCAATAAAGGACAATGAGTGAAATTGGGGGGCTGAATGAATCTACACTGAGGGCCCCTTACCCCGGATTCTCAGATTACCACCTCAGGGCTTTAATATTATTTTTCTCTTCTTCTCTTTCTTTTCTTCCTAGTTTTCTTTCTCTTTTCTGTTTTGTGGAGCTGGGATAGAAGCCAGGTCCCTGCATGTGCTAGACAACTGCTTTGCTATTGAACCATATCCCCAGCTCTACATTCTCTTTTCAATCTTCGAACACATTTTGAACAAAAGATAAAAACATAATGAGATCATTCTAGAAAATAAAATTTAGAAGATAACTCTGATTCAAGCTGATGGAGAAGTGTGAGATATAGAAAAGACATGGAAATTTTTGAAGAATCAACATGACAAGCAATGTCATAATGTTAAAATATACATAAATCATATGTGGCACAATTAAAAGGATATTGCAGAATCAGTGAACTGACCAACTGGTCATTTCTAACTAGAAAACCACAGAGGACTAAGGAGACTGTTGAAGATGCCGAGGAATGCCAGTGGAGAAGCCGTGCTGGGTCTATGCCAGGTGCTTATTTTAATTCACTAGAGAAGTTAATTATCACCCTTGGATCCTTGGTGGCTTTAAAGAGCTGCATCGGAAGGCAGGAGAGACTGGAGGTAGTAATTGAACATCGACTTTGTGCCAGTTTTTCTGCTCACACACATCATGCAATTTATCTCCTGCTAATTGAACTGTAAAGCTTTTTCCACTGAGATTTTGGGCTAAATTTAAAATTAGTAGACTTTTACAAAATTATTTTGTCAACAAAGTTAGAACAGACCTCCTCAGCCATAATGCTTTTCAAAGCAATTTCAATCACTTAATTCACATTGTGGGTCTAGGTAGTGGAAAATCATTAACGTTATTATTTTGATCACCAGGAGTGCTGGAGTAAATGACTTACCGACTTGGGGACTGGTCAATTTAAAAGGCGAGGGTAATCCAGAAAAGCTTATCACTCTAAGCGCGTGATTAGTAGCTCCCCGCTGTGGGCAGGACTGATAAGTGACACACAAGGCAGGCAGGCAGGGCTGGGAAGCACAGCCCTCTATAGCCAGGAGTTGGCAGTGCTCACGGAGCAGAGCGAACATTGCCCAGATGATGGGTGGGAGACCGCTTTTCGAATGGCTAAACAGGACTGTTGTAGCCAGATAATGGCCTCCTGCACGACCTTCCCTAGGTTCACAAAGCATTTGACCTCTGTTGTGGTTTGAGTGTAGTGTCCCACAGCCTCACATGATTGAACGAATGTTTCCCACAAGATGGCGCTGTTTGGGGGAGGTCATAGAGCCTTCCGTAGGGAGAAAGTGCGCCACTGAGGCACGCACTTAGGATCGCTAGCTCCACACTCCTTCCTGATTTCTTCACTCTGAGAGCTGGTCCCACCACCACCCTTCTCTACCATGATGCACTGAGCCCTCAACCTGAAGCCAAATAACACCTTACTTTTTGTCAGGTATTTGGACACAAAACCGAAAAAATAACATGGTATAAATATCAAAACCAGCCTTCACCTATACACAAATTTTGTTTATAAATTAAATAAATATAACAAAAATGTTTATTCCAGTGCAGGTAGAATGGCTTAGCAGGTAAGTGCCTGCCAGAAAGGCTAAAGACCCGAGTGTCATCCCTGGACCCCATGTAGTAGAAAGAGAGAACTAACTCCCCAAAGTTGTCTTCCGACTTACACACGCAAGCGCGCCCGCGCACACACACACACAGACACTAGCACACCAGCATCCACACATGCACAAATAAGCAAAATAAACATAAAAGGTAATACATGAAAAACGATGAAGCTAAGTTTCACACTACCCTGCAGAATCATTTGCACTCACGTGCTTCATAGTGTGTGTGTGTGTGTGTGTGTGTGTGTGTCGCTCTCCTGTGGATTCTAGCCTCACACCACAAGAAAAGTAAAAGCCACCATTGGAACAGAAACACAAGCTATAATGTTCCCATTGTTTCTGAAGCCTGGGACCCTCCCACCAACACACACACACAACATGCACACTGCAGATGGAAACTGGACTACAGATAAGTCACTGTCTTAGTCAGGGTTTCTATTCCTGCACAAACACCATGACCAAGAAGCAAGATGGGGAGGAAAGGGTTTATTCGGCTTACACTTCCATACTGCTCTTCATCACCAACGAAATCAGGACTGGAATTCAAACAGGTCAAGAAGCAGGAGCTAATGCAGAGGCCATGGAGGGATGTTCTTTACTGGCTTGCTTCCCCTGGCTTGCTCAGCCTGCTCACTTATAGAACCAAGACTACCAGCCCAGAGATGGTCCACCCACAAGGGGCCTTTCTCCCTTGATCACTAATTGAGAAAATGCCTTACAGCTGGATCTCATGGAGGCATTTCCTCAACTGAAACTCCTTTCTCTGTGATAACTCCAGTTGTGTCAAATTGACACAAAACTAGCCAGTACAGTCACTAAGCTATGACAGCCGTAAAAAAAAATCAAGAACTGAATCTTGGGCTAGTGGAGTGGGTCAGCATTAAGAGCACCTGCAGCCATTGCAGAAGACCTGAGCTCAGGTCTCAGTGCCCACAGTGCAACTCCCAGCTGTCTGGAGCTGCAGCTCCGGAGCGCCAACGCCTTAACTAGCCTCCTCCAACAACTGTGCCCATGTGCACACAGCCCCAACACAGACAGACACATAATTTAAAATAAGAATAAATCTTTTTAGGGGGATCCAAATCCTTTTATCCATTTCAAAATTCGTTTTAACTGCATTCACTCAAAGGGCACCACATACTAATGTGTGTGGATGAAGTATAATGATCAAATTAAGTTAGCTAACATTTTCACTTTAAACAGTCTAAGTTTCTGATCGATGTGTGGGTCTTAATCTCTGATAATACAAGCATCTTCAGCATGCAGCCTGAAGAGGTGTAGGGCATTTGATACAAATATATTTCACACAGCCTTGATCCACTGAATATTTACATTTTGAGATTTGATGCTGTGTGCACCCTCAATAAAAGGATTGGTTGATTGGTTGTTTGGTTGATTGGTTGTTTGGTTGGTTGGTATTTTTATTGAAAGATTTTTGTAAAGAGTTAAACATTAAAATATTTGGAAAAATAAGCACAGAATCACATTTTTAAACACATGTCTCATCTGGAATTTCAAAATAACATCCACAGTGTTCCCTAACTACCATTAAAAAAAAATAAAAATAAAAACCTACAGCAAAAGCTAAAACAACTTATCTCACTGGGGGAAATGGTTAAGTATGGCTGGCAGTGCTTTTTTGTTTTTGTTTTTTTTTTTTTTTTAAATCCCAAAGCTCTCAACACAACCATAAAAGAACGTCTTCAAATAGGCCACCCTCCCACTATTCTCCAAAACTAACTCCTTCCTTCCTGTCTTCCTATACTTTAATGAGTTATTCTAAAAGATGACAAGATGTGTGAGGTACTCCGTATTCTGCTGAACTCTAAAAGATTTCTTTTATAATCATCATCATCAAAAGCAATCACTAAAGCAGAATTTAACAGCCCATTATTATTTAAAAGTGGCCAGATAATCATCAAAAGCAAAGAAAAACTCTAGATTCCTTGCTCTGTCTCTTTTCCAGTCTCATGTCGTCATTGTGCCCATCTTACCATGCCCCCAAGCCTCAGAGCCCAGGCTCACTGAGCTTCCGGCCTGGATTCGGTCCTCTGTTCTACAGGAAGGTTTACTCGCTGCAGGGCCACTTTACTGGAGCGAGTTGCCCAGCTGCCCCAACCCAACCCCAGGGAAGGCAGGTCTCTGCAATGGTGTCTACCTGAAAGCAGACGCATAGCTACTATCTACCACGGGACTATGAACACCCCAAGGACACCTCAGAGTCCAACAGTATCCTGATGCAGACTGACAATGCTGACTGAATGCCTGAGAAGACCGTGGAGGTTTCTAGTCAAGACAACTGGAGCAGGGAGGGATCCAACCTCTGAGCTCCCTTTTCTGTCCAAACACACAGACAGCAGTGAGGGAAGGGAAAAAAAAAAAACATAGGAAAAGTAAAAGTGATATCCAGACATCAGAAATGAGGCAAACCACTCAGAAAATTGAGGCCAAACAAAGGAACAAAGTAGAATCCTACTACTAAGGAGACTGAGACAGGAGGATTGAGAATCCAAGGCCAGCTTCAGCCCTACCTGGACTGTATTGAGACCTTCTCTCAGAAAATCTAACTACATAAAGCAACCAACTAGCTCTGTCTTTACTATAGCCAAAGGGAAATTAATAATGGCAACCTTCTGAGTATTTAGTCAACTGTGCAAATGTGTTTTATACAACAGAATATAAAATTCTTGGCTCCAAGAAGGCTAACGAAAAGACTCTCCTTTAAAGAAATACATGTGATTCACTCTAAAATAACTATTTGTGGTGTGGAAAGTAATGTCTCCTCTGTGGAATCACATGCGATGAACAGAAGGCCCCCTGATCTTTCATCCCTGAGGAAGATCACAGAGCTGCCTCTGAGGTCACAGCAGGTCCATCTGTGACTTGGCTGATGTCACCACAGTCATCGAGGGAAATCTAGCTCAAGTACAGGCAGAATCAAGGTGCTGCTGGGTGTGAAGAATGGTCCCCACCTCCAGCTCTGACTCTGAGCCTCTTATGCTCCTCCTCTGCCTTCCCCCTCCTAAGTATACTGTCACCTCCTCTCCAGCCTCCTCCAGCCACTCAGGACGCTCAGGCCAGGCTCTCTACTTCCAAATCCGATAGAATCCTTAATCTTACATGGTTGTATATAACAAAACCCAGACGGTATGCTCCACCCCTGCTATCAGCACACAGGAAAGCAGGCAAGCCTTGAATCCCTTCTCTTCCCTTCAGACCTCAGCTCAAAAGACAGATACTCCTGGTTCTTTAGGGTGAGAGACTTGCAACTCACAGTGTGGGAGGGAGCAAGGAACAAGGACTTTAGTCTCTCTCTCTCTCTCTCTCTCTCTCTCTCTCTCTCTCTTTTTCTCTCTCTCTCTTCCTCTCTCTCTCTCTATCTATCTTTCTCTCTCTGTGTCTCTCTCTCCGTGTCTCTCTCTCTCTGTCTCTCTCTCTCTCTCCTTCCGTCACTCACTCCCTCCCTCCCTCCTTCCCTCTTTCCCTCCTTTGTCTCCTGCTTGTAGAACAGATGCAAGCTCTCAACAACAACTCCAGCATCATGCTTCCTACCATGACAGTCAAGGACTCACACTCTGAAACTATAAGCAAGTCCCCAGTTAAATTCTTTCTTTTATAAACATCTCTTCACAGCAATAAAGTAACTAAGACAGATACTTAGATGACACCAGACAATGGAACCACTTTAACACTCCATGAGTTCAGGCTAATCATGATGTCTAGAAGGAGGACTAACCATGTTACATGTTGAGGAATCCCAAGAATCTCCAGCTAAGAGAAAATCATGCTAAGAGAAGTAAACCAGAGGCAGAAAAATAAATATTGCTTGTTTTTTCTCTTTCATACATAGAATCAAGATTTTAAAAGGCATGTACAACCAATATCTGCAACTTTAAAAGCTAAAGCATGGCACGGTGGTGCATGGCTTTAATCTTGCACTCAGGAGGCAAAAGCAGGCAGACCTCTGTGAGTTTGAGGCTATCCAGAGCTACACAGTAAGACCCTACCTCAATAAAACAGTTTCAGTTAAAACAGCAACAAAACAGAAAGGAGGGGCTAGAGAGATGACTCCATTGTTAAGAACATTATTTGTTCTTTCAGAGGACCCAGGTTTGATTGCCAGAACCCACATGTGGTGATTTGAATATGCTTGGCCCAGGGAGTGGCACTGTTAGGAGGTGTGGCCTTGGAGGTCACTTGTGTCACTGTGGGGGTGGGCTTTGAGAGACCTCCTAGCTGCCTGGAAGCCAGTCTTCTGTTTGCCTTTGGAACAAGATGTAGAACTCTCAACTCCTCCAGCACCATGCCTGCCTAGATACTGCCATGCTTTGCACCACGATGATAATGAACTGAACCTCTGAACCTGTAAGCTAGATCCAATTAAATGTTGTCCTTTAAAAACTGCCATAGTCGTGGTGTCTTTCACAGCAATGGAAACCCTGACTAAGACAAGTGGACCCAGGTTTGACTACCAGAACCCATATGTCTACGCATGGCCTTCTGTAACTCCAACTCCAAGGTATTCAATACTTTTTGGCCTCAGTATGTACCAGACATGTATGTGGTGCACATACATGCAGGTAGGTAAAACACCCATACACATAAAAATAAAAATAAATGAGAGAGAGTGAGAAAGAGGGGAGGAGTAGCTCCCCAGGTGAAGTCTCTTATCTGAAATCTGAAATGAACCCAAACTGACCATTACTAGGAGAAGAAAAGAGCAATGGCATCCTCCTTTATAATTTGCTGGAAGGAACTCGAAGTCCCCTTCACGTGACATCTTATTAGAAGGGTGTGGAGCAAGAGATGGAGGGCACTGAAGCCAAAGGTGTGAACAGGAGGAAGGGTAAGGATAGGAAGTAGAGCACTTGAGAGAACCTTTCCAAAACTCTCCAAAACTCATTCGCACACAGGTGCCAGCCTCTCTTCAATTCAAATAGCCACACCTTGCTAAGCATGAGTGCCCCTCCCAAACTTTCCGTGTGAAAAGTTTCATCCCCTACGCATCTGTTGAGAGGTGGTGGGGTCCTCAGGAATAGATTAGTGTCACCTAGATGTGGCAATTCATACCTGTCAGAAGGACAGTCACATGTGTGAGGACAGACTTGACTATACATGAGACCCTGTCACAAAAACAAACAAAAAGAATAACCTAATGCCATTACTATGGGAGGTATATTCTGGGAGTTGAGTCCTTATAAAGGATGGGTTTATGTGCCCCGCCCCACCCCCATACACACGTGATGCCCTCCAGAAGACACCAGAGCCATTCCAAAACCAAGAGCCAGATGTATTTCTGGTCATTATCAACTACTACCTTAGATCTCTTAGATTCTCTTAGATCAACACAACACAGACTAAGACAGCTATGCAGCCTTATCCCACATGAGGGGCGGGGGGGGATAGTTTAGAGGACAGAGCATCAGAAGGCAGATGTTGGGATGGCTCTGAAGCCTGAGTGGTCTTCTTTGGAACTCAGTCCTGTTCATGAATAGCTGCAGATTCTGAAAATGTTCAGTGGCCTCCCTGAGCTCAGTTGCTGCATCTACAGGGTGGAGATGCAATACTGACAGCTGTTGTGCTGCTAAATGAAAATGTGCTGCCAAGTGTGTGGTCGAGCAACACTAAGTATCTGCTCAAAAATACTGCTCAAAAAAATGAGTGCATGTTCCAAGGAGGGCCTGAAGAGGGCGACAAATACTCTGGAGCTGAAGTTAGCATTGTTCCTGGTGGCAAACAGCCTGATTGAGGGTGCTAGGAACCAAACTCAGGTCCTCCTGCAAGAGTAAGTGCTCTTAACTGCTGAGCCATCTCTCCAGGCCCTGGCCCTTGTTCTTAATTGAGACACTATGTGGAGAAGTTCTGTGCAACAAGGTCACATGCAAACCCCAATGTCTTTACTTCCAGACGTAGAACTTCACCCTCAAGGCAGGTAGGCTAATCTTGTCCAAGCCCAGATATCTTATTTGTAAAATGAAGATAATGGCTGCTTCGTGAAGCTATTATGGAAATGAGGCTATACAACGTGGATAAAGAGCTTAACAAACTGCCTGGCACACAGGAAGCCGTTAGTCAGCAGTAGGCACTAGTATTTTTAGACATAATTTGCTACACCCAGTTAAACTGGTAGGGAATGTATGATTAAGCAAAGGTCACTCTGTGACCTTTGGAATATTAAGACACTAAGAGGTGAATTTTAATGTGTAATTCTCTCCAGGGCTGAAATGTATGTTTATAGCTGCATGCCATGTCCTCTGTTTGTTAGCTGATATTGCCTTGCCCATATAAAAAGATGTGCTGACCCACCTCATATAAAGGGCACAGCAATTAAAAATAACTACAAACACTTGAAAGTGTGAACTTGCCCTGTGTTAAATTGAAATGGGAGCTCACCAGAGGATCGTAAGATGGTTATTCTGGGCTGAGTGGGTTATGTCTGAGAAATGCGGCCAGGTGAGTCTTCACGTCCCTTTAACCTAATGCTCTGTCTGCAGCAGCACCAGTGTATTGGCCAGGGAGCTACCTGAGTTTCTCTTTTGTATTTAATCACTTGGGGATCTGTTTTAGCAATGCAATAGATGAGCCATGACATGACCATAATCTCTGACTGTTGTTATTTGGACTCAGTTAATACATTAACACTAAAGCTCAGCCCTTGGATGAGCCATTCACTCTACAGCGGGAACCTTAGGCTTTCTCCTGACTCCCCACACAAAGGACAGTGTGAAAGTGTGGCCAGCCGTGTGACTGTTTAAAAGAAACTTGGTGTAAGAGTGTACAGGATCGCAGACTGGGGGGTGGCTCTATACACACAAGTCTATGAGCAACATAAACTGGAGACTCTATGGGTTATCAGAGACAGACAGACAGACAGACAGAGGATACAAAGTTGGGAGGAGCTGGGAGGATGAGAAGTGGACCCAGAGGAAGTTAGAGGGAGGCACAAAGAACAATGACCGAAGCACAAAAAAAGTCTCAGAGAATTAACAAGACTGTATCGTAAGATGTTGTGTTCCATGCTTCCTTAATTATTAATAAGATGCATGCTACTTGGGGGGGGGGGGGGTGCAGATATGAGTGTGACAGGGCAAGACCCTTTAACTAATACAGATTGCTGCTCTCCTATTTGGGCACTTGATGTAGGAAGACATTTCGCTATGCCCCAGTATGCTTTTTTAATTCAGTAGAAAAGCTCAACAGTTGCTCTCCTGTGTTTTTTAAAACAACAGCATCTCGATGTAGCTTGCAGCCGGCCTGCTGTGATTCACAGAAAGGAGCCTTTCCTGGAGGAATCATTTCAGACATTTCAAGATAAAGCAGGATGTGTTCATTGAAAAATTCCCTTGCTCCAGATTTCTAGCTCTTCATACCTCTGTGTATATTTCAGTCAAGCCCAAATCGAACCAGCCCAAGGGTTAAATCCCAAAGCCAGCTGTTAAGGAGGAGAGTGAGGATGAAGTCTTCATCCAACTGCATTCTCCAGACACATCCAGGCAGACTTAAGAATCTAACTCTCGCCATGCCCTGGCCCCCTCCTGCTCTGCGGGATCCCTGCATCGTCCCTGCAGCACCCCCCGCACCCCCCCCCAACAAATAGTAAACCAAGGAGCTGGCTCAGATGGGATTATTGATTGTTACCTAACAGGAAGAAATGGACTGTTCACTTCAAGAACAGGTGCTACCTAGCAATGACTGAGTGCTCTAGGGGCCCGTTAACCACTGAAAAAATCCACCAAGGTACACTGTAGGTGCTGCCGCAATTTGAAAGGCTGAGTTAGTAGGCTCTACTAAGCCCGTGCCATTTGCCAGATCTCAGACTCCCCACTCCATCCTCTTGACTTATCATCTCTCCTTGAACCTGACAGAGGTGGGGAGCAAACTACAGAAGGCAATAGCCACGGGCCTCTGGGCAGCATGGAGTCTATTCACCATAGGCACCTAAAGCCAGAGTCAGAGCCTGTCCATGCTGCAAGGCAGAAGAGGCAGGACCAAGGATAAGCAGTCATTGGTTCAGGGAGTGTCATAAGTCTTCCCCTGTGGCCAGTACGTGATACTAGCTAAGATAATGCACATGAGCAGCCCCGCCATGCTTAAAAGGCATGGGCCCAAGAGAAGTAAAAATTTTGCAAATATTACATGTTGCTTCCTTATGGTGATTAAAAAAAAATACATTCCAAACACATATCTGTTCTATGCATTCAATTTCTAGCACTAGAAAACAAAAGCCTCTGGTGGTAAAATCATAACACAATTTGCATACGCAAATATATGTAAGATGTCAGAATAAGTCTAAAAGACAAGCTACCGTAGAAAGATGGAAATAATACCAATTACTCTGCAAAAAAAAAAAAAAAGTCATTTGCTAACATACAGCTCAGCATTACAACTTTCCTATTAATTCAGTATAAAAATCCAGAAACTATAAATCGTAGCCCTAAAACACAGCTCCACAAGGTACCAGAGTTAGAGCTCATGATGGCGTATAATTACAGCACTTTCAAACAGTACTGAAGAATGTGTCACAAGCAATGAAAAATGTCATTTATTTCTCCTGACAGATATCAATTGTTCCATGCTAAAAATCTTTTGAACCATTGCTGATAAGCAAAAAAAAAAAAAAAAATGGCATTATAAATGCCTGGGAAACTGTAAGAAGAGAGGACCGATGGCCGGCAGAGCTCCTGCAGAAGGTGACAAGGGGGTTGTAAGTCGCCACTGAGGCACCGGAGGAGGAGACAGAGAGGAGGAGCTGCCTCCAGAGGGTCTGAAGTGTTAGCAATCTCTGGAGCACTGTGCAACTGGGATTTAAAACTCCATCCAGGTCCTTTACAGCTTGCTGGTGTTAAGGCAGGAGGGCACATGCAGGAGAGAAGAGAGAAGCCCAGGTCTGGTCCCAGGACCAGGAGGGCAGCAGGGACCAGGAGGCCCGTTCCTCCTGGGGCGTTCAAGGCAGCCTGGGCTGGATGAGACTTCCCGTTCCAGTTAACCTAATGCTCTGCACAAGCACTCTCACCAGTGTACTGGCCAGTGAGCCCCTTAAGTTTCTCTTTTGTGTTTAATCACATGGGGACATGTTTTAGCAATGCAACAGAAGAGACATGACCATAATCTCTGACTGTTGTAACTCTGACTCAATTAATACATTAATGCTAAAACTCATTTATGAGAGCTGCCTCACAGCCTGCGGCCCTATATACTCTCACACTAAGTTTCTTTTAACAGTCACATGGCCGGCCATGCCTTTCATACTGTCCTTTGTGTCACCACAAAGTCAGGAGAAGGCCTAGAGTCTCAAAAGCAAAGCAAAACAAAACAAAACAAAAAAACTAAAGCATTTCATGTTTTTATTTGTGAGCTCGTCACAATAAAGTGATTCTTTTAACTAAAAGAAACAAATAGATAAAATGTAGAATTAGAGAGTATGTGTGGCTCGCAAATTAATGCTGTTCATGGTCTGAGAGGAGTGTTTCCCTGTGGTGCTATCTCTACTTTCAGTCAGGTGTACTCGTTTAATTCAGAGCACTAGACAGCAGACTGAGGGGCACGGTCCTGTATGCCTCCTGCGTTGAGCTAGAGTCCGTGAAGCAGCTGTACTCAAGAGACACTAGCTGAGCCACTTGAGGCACCACAAGGCCAGCCAGAGATGCCTCCCATTTTAAAAATTAAGCAAGTAATATATAAGATTAAGAAGATAAAAATGTAAGATCAGAAATCGTGAAAAATAAAACATACAATATAGAAAATTTAAAGACAAAAACTAGAATGGCTATGAAGACAGAAAATATCAATTACCAGTACAAGAAAGTTTTTCAAGAACTTTTAAATTTTACTTTAAAAGAATACTTTTAAATTTTTTGTTACATTTTTATCTATTTATTTTGTGTCTGTGTGAGGTGAGAAGGCATGAACGCCCCAGGGTATGTGGAGTCAGAGGATCACTTCCAGGACTAGGTTCTCCTCCCACCGTGTGGCCCTGGATAGAGCTCCAGTCCTCAGGCATGGAGGCAGGCATCTTTACACACTGAGCCATCTCGTTAGCCCATTACAATTTTTTTAAAAGACAACAATGAGCCAGGTGGTGGTGGCGACGCCTTTAATCCCAGCACTTGGGAGGCAGAGGCAGGCAGGTTTCTGAGTTCGAGGCCAGCCTGGTCTACAGAGTGAGTTCCAGGACAGCCAGGACTATACAGAGAAACCCTGTCTCGAAAAAACAAAAAAAAAAGTACAATGAATACTTTCATACCAATAGATTTGAAATTGAAGTGAGGTATATTTAAAAATATAACTCATGGAAAGTGTCTGGAGAGATGGACCGTGGTTAGGGTGCCTGCTGCTTCTGCAAAGGACTGGGGTTCAGTTCTCAGCACCCAGCCAGCCTGCCTGTAACCATAGCTGCCTGTAACCCCAGCTCTGGGCGGGGGACCCAACGTCCTCTTCAGGCCCCCAAGGGTACCTGGACTCATGTGCACACAAACACATAGATACAAGCACACACACATAAGTAAATAAAAATAGAATAAATCCTGCTTTAAAAGAGCAGACAACATAACAGAAATAAAAGCAAAAAGAACTTTACTAAAAACCATTCCAGAAGACACATGTAAACATATTTGATTTACTTAGTCACCAAGAAAAACACAACTTAAAACCCAAATGAGATCTCATTATTCACACAATGGAATCACAAAAAAAAAAAAAAAAAAAAAAAATTACAGGCCAATAGCAAATGTTAATGAGACTGCAGCAACTCCTGAGAGCTTCACACAGATGACAGGAGCAGTGTTAACCCAGACACTATAGACAGGGAGGGCATGGCAAAGCTTCTAAAGACAGGAAATGCAAATCTCATGGCCCAGAATTTAACAAAAATGTGTGTTTGCCAGAAAAAGTAGAAAAACATCCATACCTGCATGATGCTTCCAGCGCCAGCTGGAAACAAACCAGGAGTCCCTGGGGAGGGAGTGATGGAGGAATATAATCACACAGGGAACATGACATGGGCAAGACTCAGAAACAAGGTGTCTTAGTTAGGGTTTCCACTGCTGTGAAGAGTCACCATGACCATGGCAACTCTTATAAAGGAAAACATTTCATTGGGGCTGCCTTACAGCTTCAGAGGTTTGGTCCATTGTCATGGTGGGAAGCATGGCATCACTCAGGTAGACATGACACTGGAGAAACCAAGAACTCTACATCTCGGTCCAAAGGATGAGACTCTCTGCAGGCAGCCAGGAGGCTCGCTTCTGCCTGAGTAGAGCTTCAGCATAAGACCACAAAGCCCACCCCCATGGTGACACACTTAGTCCAACAAGGCCACACCTCCTAACAGTGCCAATTCCCATGGGCCAAGCATACTCAAACCACCACAACATGCAACCCATTCTCAGAAGGATGATGATGCAGGTTATGGCTTAGTTTTCAAAGTTCACCAACAAGAAAGGTGAATCTATGATGTCTTAAGTCAGTATCATGGTTCTCTTCCTGGGTTGAGGCCCAGATGGGTGGAGAATGATGGGGCAGGCTCCTGATTGCCTCATGAGCACACACAGCTATGCAATCCATTTGTGAACATTCATTCAGGTTCCTACTTAAGATACCTTTAAGCGCAGTTTGCAAAAGTGCTATGTCAATAAAAGGTTTATGTTTTAAAAATAACTGTTCATCAGTGTCTGCTGTATATGTACACATCATCTGATGTATATGCTGTATATATGTGTGCCTGCATATGTATAGACAATTAGATGCTCAAAGAGAAACCCCTCAGGATAGCTGTGCATTTCTACTTGCTGGAGCTGAGGACAGGACACATGAAAAAGGTGAGGCAAAGTGACCAAGTGACCTGTGTCTACTTGGACAGGAGGAACATTCATTAGAAGGCTGATGATTTGTGCCATTATAATGTTTTGTTCCAAAGGCCACTACTTAAAGCTGTGCTCCACCATCTGATGTAGGAAATTAGAGATGTAAATAACTGTGAGTCCAAAGTGGCTTTTAAATCTTCTAATAATAAGGAATCCACTAGAGTGCAGACAGCATCCGCGGAGAATAGCTTACATCCATCAGCGCAGTGTGGGTCTAATAGCCTCTGTGTCTTACTGACACACTCCTAAGGCTGTTGTCTCAGTGGCGTAGTACACCAGTTCAGGGCCATTCAACCACACTGACTTGTTTTTATAAAGTTGTAACAAGATTAATTTTTCAGTTATTTCTTCACAGAAGTATCCATTGCACCTGCGTTCTAATATTGATTTCCAGAGTCAAATAAGCAATCTTCTCTCTAGCCTATTACTTTGCCCGGAACGTGAATGAACCATCTCTGCTTACACTGAAACTAGGATGTATCAACATCATGCCAGAGACAAGGATAATCTTTAGCCGCTACAAGATGCTCTATTGGCAAATCCAACCTCATCAACCTAGCCTTAATTAAGAAATCATCACTAAAGACTGCAATACCTAATATTAACACAAACAATTACACAGAATTCAGAACAAATCCAGCCATTGTCCCAGCACACTCTCAGAGAGCTACCAGCTGTTACACTGAGTCAGAGGAAAGGATCTGGCCAATCAGAGAGCTAACTACGTGTTAGATACTGAACGGGGGAAGTAGGTTGAGTGAGTAAAACCTCTGGATGCTGAAGGGGATTTCTGCTCTTAAGAGTTCAAAGAGCAGAGGATAAGGACAGCAAGACATCGTCATCGTCATCGTCACCGTCATCGTCATTGTCACCTATTGCAACTCAAAACATGTTGCTGTGAATTCACTTCCTGCTGTGGGGGGCAGGAAAGGGGAACCACTCCACTCTGGCAGCTTTACCGAAGACAGTAATTCTAGAAAACTGGAGATTATTCTAGGAACAAAAGAGAGACCTTGGAAAGATGTCCAATCAAGAATATGTTTTCGTATCCCTGGGTGTGTGTAGGAAGCTGGTGGAAGATGAAGCTGGACTGAGAGGGAGATGCTAAGAAAGGAAATTCATCAGAAGTCCTGGGTTTTCATCCCTTCACTCTGGCACAGCTTATGAAGGAAGGGTGATTGCGGGGACGCGGAGAAAGAAGGCTACAGTCATTCACAGGAAAAGAAGAGTTAGTAAGCCAGGAGAGCCTCGAGGGCCAAGTTCCAGAACTTGTATATAAATGTCTTCCATGGACTCATATTTGAACACTCAGTCTTCAGGTGATAAGCTGCTCTAGAAGGTATGGAAGCTGTAAGTGAGAGTTATCAGTTGGTAGGACAGCCCTCAATTCCTACCTCAGTCTACTTGCTGACTCAGTCCTGGCAGCTTTACAGAAGACAGTAATTCTAGAAAACTAGAGATTATTCTAGGAACAAAAAAGAGACCTCTGCTCGCTGGTATCTGACACGGCCTGACAAGCTGCCCGACACTCCTCCTGACACACCTTCCTGCCCTGCTGGGCTGTACTGTTTCCTAAACTGTGAGCCAAAATAACCCCTCCATCCTTCAGGGGCGACTTGCCAGCAACAAGAAGAGAAACTAATACAGAGTAAGAAGGCAGAATCTAATGGCGAATTCCACTTACATGCAGAGCTGGTCAATGGAAAATCCCAGGCTGCTTCCGCTGGTAGTGGGAACTGCACAGTGGCCAGGGACCAGGAGGGTCATGCATTAGAAAAGAGTTTGGGTGGGGAACCTAACCAGTGTAAGCTAGAAAGTGAGCAGCTACCCTCTGCTGCCTGCCCCAACCTGCCCACATGCACATATGCAGGTAGGCACCACTCTGAAATGGGATCCTGTGGGGATATCTGTGCAGGAAGGAAAATCAGTTCTTGGAAGAGGTCACTGAAGCATACAAATAGTTTGCAAAAAATGTTTTCTCAGGGGCTTGAGGGATGGATCAGTGATTTAGAACGCTGGCTGTTTGTGCTTCCAGAGGACCTGGGCTTGGTTCCCATCACTCATGTCAAGGGGTTCAAAACCACCTGTAAGTCCACTGGCAGGAAAGTCTAACATCTCTGGCTTCCTCGAGCAGTCCCATTTCTTATGCAGAAATGCAAACATACTTTTAACTGAAAACAAAATTATTTTTAATTATTTAAATTAGGTGATCACATTAGGGTTTTTTGGCGAATACACAGTAGAACTGGGGGTAGAGTTCAGAGGTAGGTATGCATGAAGCCCTAATTCAATTCCCAGCACTAAAGAGTAGGTAACCTTACTATTTCTTAAAGATTTATTTTCATTTTTTACTATATGCATGTATGTGGATATGTACATGTGGAGGCCAGAGGAGGATGTCAGATTCCCTGAAGCTGCAGACAATTGTCACCTGCCATGTGGGTGCTGAGATGGAACCCAGGTCCTCCCAGAGCAGCAAGCTCTTAACTGCTGAGCCATCTCTCAGTCCCATGAATCATCTTAAATTAATTTTTCATTATTACAAAACTGTTAAATAACAACCATAATTATGCTTGTGAGGAATCAAAGAGGGAAATTTTGCATAGTTAGAAATAGGATTTTGATCTAAAATAAAAAGCAAAGAACAGGGTTGAGTCTGGAAAGAAGTTTCCACCGCCTAAAAAGGTTGTGTTCAGGGCTTTAGAGAGAGCAATGTGTGCAGGGCTTTAGTGAAAGCAATGGCTGTCAGACACTCCAAGAAGAAGCCAGAGGGCACTGAGTAAGCCATGTTGTTCCCCATCACTGTGTGAGGTCCCAAGTTTACTTCCTACATGGAGAAAAAAAATGGGAGAACAAGAAGTAGAAGTGGAAGTGGAAAAGGAAGAGGAAGAAGAGGAACAAGAACAGGAAGAACAAGAAAAGGAAGGGGGAGGAGGAAGAACAACCACAACAACAACAAGAGGAACAAGAGGAATAGGAAGAGGAAGAGGAAGAAAATGAAAAAGAGGCAGGAGGATTGACTTGAGTTTGAGGACACCTGGGCTAGCTACACAATGAGTTCATGGCCAGTCTGAGCTACAGAATATCTCAAAAATTAAAAAATAAGAAGGGGAAAGGGATAATTACAGCAAATCTCCATTGTTCGATAAACAAATCTCCAAACAACCTTTCCCTTCCCTGCTCATATTAAATTAAATTACTATTCTAATTTGGAGGCTTAATTAACATTTAACTACTCTTGGTTTAAAACGCATTTGAGATTTAAATACTGAAATTAGACCCATTCCTTTTTTGTTTTCCTCCTAATTATGTGCCCAGGACTTCTTCCCCAGCTAAATCCCAATCCCCAGTCAGCAGCCGCCTGCCTTTCGGTGTGGTCCAGAGCATTTCAGGGCCTGAGAGTTCTCCCTGGACCACACCTACCTGCCACTAACAAGTATGGCTCAGTGTTACACTCCATGAGAAAATGACAATAGAATGAGAAATGGGGTCGGTTGGACCCTCTTGCTGGCCCCTCCTTTTCTCTGATCGTACTGCTTTCTTTAATTCTGTCATCAGTCTTCAGGGTTCAGCTGTTAGGGTCAGATTAAAGGGACAACTTGTCTTAGAAGGGAGGGGGAATAAATCCATGAAACACAGTGTGGTTTGAATTCTATGTGACCCAACAACCTTGAAAACTTGGTCCCCAGATGATGGCTGTTTTGAACCGGGGTGGAACCTTCAGAGAGCATCTTTGGTGACAGATGTGAGCCTGGCCACAACTCCTGTCTACTCTCTGCTTCTTACTCCAGATGTTGTGCCTTCCCTATCATGATAAACCACATTGCTTCTTAAAGAGTGAGCTCAAATAAACCCTTCCTTTGCTAAATCGTTTTTTTGCCAGGCATTTTGATATAGCCAGAGGTATTGTGGCTTTCTCAAGCCTCTCTCCACTCTGTACAGGTGTTCTCATTCATTTTACTGCAGATCCATTATTATGAAAATGCTAAGTAGCAATAATTGTGCTTCAAAGTTATAACCTCGGGGTGAACCTGACAATAAAATCTAAAAGGAATTTGTTTATTCTCCCAACTAAGTTTTAGAAATTAAGCAGGCAGCATCCATCTACCCTGATAAAGGAGGTTTAGTTTGGGTTTGGTTTGGTTTGGTTTGGTTTGCTTTGGTTTGGTTTGGTTTTGTGTTTTAAGCCCTCTGTCTTAGACTCACTCTCAAAAACAAAACGTCCTAAGTGGCAAACTCACTCATCTGAAAGTTACAGAGTGACGTGCAGGTGTTCAACTCCATCATGGCAAATACTGCAACTGAAACTGTGATAAACCTCAGACATGTCGGGGTGCCAGGTAAAGCATGCATGGACGTCATCTGTCAGTAACTCTGCCTGTCACTCCTTCAAGCTTCCTGTCCCCAGAGGAAGGTCTCTATGGCATCCAGAACAATGGCAGCCCTCATCACTTATTCCAAAGACAGACTCAATTATCAAGAACTTTTGGACCAGTGAAGGATGAATGATATAATTCTTGTATGTATGAAAATGTCCATTGTCCCTTTTTGTTTCTAATGCTGCTTTGGTCTAATCTGACACCGTCTGTCTGTCTGTAGACTGCCACATGCCTGTCCTGCTTGCTAGATCTTTTTGGCAGCCACTCATTATGAGAGAACAAAATTTTTACCTCACACCCAGAAGAATCATTTCTGGATCCACAGTGCCATCTCCTCACACAGCTCTTTAAGACACTGCTGTTATGGGGAGGTCAGCCTCTGCGCTGCCTTGGACATCAGATCCTTTCAACATTAGACGTTATGTACCCAAAGTGGGTGTCATCTAAGGATGGACCCTGTGTGCATAACTGCACTGGCAGTATGTAAGATATGGAAACTAAAGAACGCCTCTCTGTTCCCTCCCCCAAGAACACGATCACAGGGCCTCTATATAGAGCATACACAGACTAACTCCAGCAGGTGTAAGCTTTGCACGCTATAACCATGTGGGCAACTGGAATTATAAGGCCCTGGTTCACTTGATGCAATATCTTGGGGATGCAATAGCTGTCACTTATTAAATGTCATACACCTTGTGGCTGACAACAAGAGGTTAACCCTTTCTATACTTTAACCCTCAGTTCTGTAAAATGAACATCATAATCACTGCCTACCTCTTGGTATGTTTTAATAAAAACAAATGAGGCAACATGAAGCATAAGGGCTGCTTGAGTCAGTAATGACCCTTCTCTTCTCTGGGTTCTCTATGGGGCATCATCTCCTCCATTGTGGCTCTACCCCCTGTTATCTGAATACCCTCAGATCCACATCTACAAGGGAAGCTTTCCAGGTTCCAGCAGATCCACACACAGCTCACAAGTACCATAGAACCCTTTAGCAGTCTGCCTCTCCTTATGGGCAAGTTTCCTGAGACTTAATGGCACCAGTCAACTCAACCATTATACATGCCAAATACTTCGCGATCCTCATTCTGGGTTCTGCTTATGGTCTCACACAAATTGCATGTTATAATCACCCTATCAGCTCTAGACTGAGCAAGCCTTCTCTTTGTCCACGTTACTGTCAGAAAATTTGTCTTCATCACCGACCTTCCTTTGGCTTCTTATTTAACACTCAGCTGCTAGATCTCCAAATCTCTAAGTCATTCCCCCATCCAGAACCTACACAATCTACCATAGACCATCTCTCACAAACCCTGCGAGGATGCTCTATCCCTTCCAAAGCCTCCTGAGGTTCACACCTAAAACCTGTCCTTGTCACTGAATCCACCTGACAGAACAAACCACGGACCATGCAGGGTTGAGCTATGATTCCATCCCCACAAAACATACTCTTCCTAACCCTGGAAGAGTCATCTGAGCTCTTCAAACCCAGTCTCCTAGGTACAGCCTCTGGATGATAATCTCCTTATTCATTTGAGGAACAGTGTGTGTGAACAATGGTTCAGATGGTCAGCAGCAGCAGTATGACCCTATTACACATCTCACTGTCCTGCCCATACGCCAGTATTTCCAGAGTATGCCACGAAGGCGCATACTTCTACACCTGTACTCAGTCTCTTTCTTTGCTCCCCTTTTCTCCCATTTCAACCTTCAGTGGCAGTGATGTCACCTCCTGACATCACTTTAACAAGCATACCTCATGACGTAATAGAGGAGTTGACTTCTTTTCTACACCTTCTTAGACAGTGATGTTTTGATGTGTGTGCTTGAGAAGAGACACATGCACACCTATGTGCACATGGCCACACACATAAGAATGTATAAGGAAATAGAAAAAGAAAAAATAAAGAATTTGCAACCATGATAACTGTGGTAGAGAAACATGTGGAAAAGCCAATTAATTAAAAGCATATTGCAGAACTCTAAAGAGGCTCCAGAATTAGAGGCCCTGGGTACCACTGAGACTGAGGAAGGTGTAGCGGAGGACTAAGCTCAGAAGGCCCACATGAAAGGATGCTGACGGGAGTTGGTCTCCAGATCTCTCCTGCCCCGCCTTCTTAAGCACTGGAGATTCTGACTTGGAAGAGACCAGACTGGACATGAGGTCCAGCTGAGGGCTTCAGCAAGCCCCGCACTGAAGTCAGGTTCGCTCCTTCAAATTCAGTCTGCACAGTAAAATCCTACGACTCCTCCTACATCTGGCTGCCAAGCTTCAACCTCAGGCAACCGCCTTCCCACAGATAAGAAATAAGAAGGATGGAAAATCATCCCAGCCCAAAGAAAAGACTCATTTGTGTGACTGAAAAGCTACAATTACTTCCTGATGTGACCAACTCTGTCCAGCTAACAGTCGCCACTGAGGCACAGGGCATTGGAGCCCACCTTATAGTGACTCACTCTGAGGTGAACAGGCTGCCAGGCTCAGCAGGGATTTGAGTAAAGCATCTGTCATAACTGAGGCTGATACACATTACACGTGCACACACACACACACACATTACACATGCAAACACACACATTACATATCCAAACACATACATCACACATGCAAACATACATACATACATATAAACAGAACTTTTGAGAAGACTCAAGACAAGGAGAATTCAGGCTGTGGTGTAAGATCATCCATCCTTGCTGGCTATCAGCAAGGTCGCTGGAACCAAAGAAAGCGCCCGGCTCTTCTTACAATCGAAGGCATTCATGCCCAAGATGAGACTGAACTCTAGCCAGTCAAGAAACATGCTTATGTTTATAAAGCAAAGAAGAGCAGCATGGTGACTCCTGCAGGTAAACAGAACAAGAGAGAGATCCGGGGAAATAAACTTAGAGACACGGAAACAGTGGCGGGTTCATGCTGCGGTCCAGTGCAGCCTCTGCAAAGCCCAGTGGACACAGAACCCATGGAATGCTGTCGCGCTCGCAGACTTAACTAATAAAAAGTAAACAAATAAAAGTGGGAGGGAAAGGGGAGTAGGATAAAATTTTAACTTTACTTTTTTAATTCTAAGAACACAAAATCGGTCTAGGGAACCAAAAAACATGATTGGTTAACAAACAAATTGGGAGACACTTGGATCTTAAAGACATTGAAATCTGAAGCATTTTTCTACAACTTGGAGCAAACGAACAAGAGACGTAAGACTAGAAGATGGGACAAAATAAAATAAAAATTAAAATAATAAAATAATAAAAACTAAACCACCCAAAAGGTTTGCTTCCCATCAAAACCTGAAAAAAAATATACACACAGTAGAGAAAATTATTGGTATCATAAGAAACAAAATATATAAATAATACAGAAAACTACTTCATGATTGAAAGATGTGAACTTCTGAGGTTATGACCTCTACCAAGTGCCAGAAATAACCAGTAAGACTAACACTGAACCGCAGCATCTCACGGGGACGTCAAATCACGCAAGTTAACAAAAATTTAATAAACATAGTTGATTAAAAGAGGCGCAGAAGAAGAAGGGTGTTTAGAGCCCTGATTTCCATAAGACAGGTTAATGGGGCAGTGAGACGGTTTGATCCTGGCCCCCAGGGGAGAACCTTCAGATATGCATTATGGAATGCACGCCCGTGCACCCGTGTGCGCACATGCATGCACGCGCACACACACTCGTGCACACACAAGGCAGGCACACAGCAAGTTTTCATCTTGACCTCATATGTATTATCTTTTTCAGTATGGATAACATACTTTTTTCCTGCTGTGAAATCCCACTGAATTTCTTTATTATCATTAAGGGAACACAGATTTGATGAGGCAGGGGACAGAATCAACCGCAGCCTGGCCTCATGTTATAATTCTTCAACGTGTGCAGAATACAAGGGCTGTCAAATACATACTATGTTTTTTACTTTATTTTTTCTGTCATTAATAAACACTATTCTGGTTCCTGTGTGTGCATGCCATCGTGAGTTAATGAACTACATAATGATCTGTGGGACACTGGAGCACAGTCCTGTGTCCTAACGACAGCCTTGCCAGTGAGCAGCACTGAGGAGTCACAAGCGAGCTTTCTAACACTTCAGCACTTCAGCTTCTTTATCAATAAAATGGGATAACGGCAGCAATAACTACATGTGCCTCATCCAGCAGCTGTAAGCTCCAATGAGACTGCACACCTGACATGGGAGCCTCAGCACATAAGCACCCAGAAATGTTAGTCAGGATGCTCATAGCGCTGATCAGAATTGCACAGGCAGCTCCCCATGGATTCTCCTCTGCCGCAAAACCTGTGTATGTGCCCTGATTCTTCTCCGGGTGGAAACAGGACCCATAAAGGGTGGGAGGGGGGAGGGGAGGGACGCGGGACAGAGAACAAGAAGGAGGAGGCTGAGGCAGGAGGATGGTGAGTTTGAGGTCCGCCTGCACTGCATAGTAAAAGCCTATCTCCAAAATAAGAAGGAAAAGGGAGAGAGGGGTGGGAGGAGGGAGAAAGGGAAAGAGAAGAAAGGCAAGAAAGAGAGAAGGGGAAAGGGGGAGACAGGGAAGGAGGAAAGAGGGACAAAAAGAAGAGGGGGGAAGCAAGCATGGAGTATTTATGCGACTAAAGCTCTGAGAGAGAGAACGAGCAGGAGGAGCTTAGTAGGGAGGAGAGCTTTGCTGCTTTGCTGTGCAAGCATGAGGATCTTCGTTCTTATCCTCAAAAGCCACATAAAAAGCCAGATGTGGCCGTGGGCACCTGCAACCCCAGCACTCGGAGGCGCCAACTAAGGATTGCTGAGTACTGTTGGCCAACAGCCTGGTTACAAGTTTACTGAGAGACTCTGTCTCAGGGAATAAGGCAAAGTGTGAAAGAGCAAGACACCCAATGTCCTCCTTTCGTCTCTGCATGCATGTGCAGCAGGATGTACACACACACACACACTCGCACACGAACATACACATACAGTGCACACATACCACACACATGCATAGTATACATACACACATACACATGCATGCATGCCTGCAAAGACTTCACAATATTTTACTAGAAAATGTGGTTTAAACTTGTATAACCCATTTCCCAAATTTATACTTTTGAGCATCAAACTGTTATTGTTACAAACATCTATCAAAAGTCTTTGAATGTCTGCACCCCAAGCTCCACATTAGGAAATGACCTGGTTAAGAGATTCCTCTTAGGACCTGCCCATCCACTCTGTGCAGTAGGCTAGAGGGATGTCAGTCACCACCCTGAGGGGCTGCAGCCTCAGGACCTGTCCTTGGGATAAATGTGGAAGCATCTTCTTTCTGTCCTGTGGCACCAATCCCCTTTGGAAAATGACTTCTCTGTGTGCTTTCTTGCTGTGAAGCAAAGTGGTGCCTGTGAGGACCCAGCTACAGCGAGCTGTGGTCTTCTAGTGTGAGGGCCCCTGTCCCACAGTGGAACGTGGCAGCCTTTAGTGAGCTGTGAACTTGTACAGTGAGGGCACCCATCCCACAGTGGGATGTGGCAGTCTTTAAAGGGAGTGAAATCGGACCAATTTTGAATTACCATCCAAATGTATAGAATAGAAAGAAGTGGAAAAGCCTCTAAATTTAGGATGCTCAGAAGGTCTTTATAGATATTTTATCTTTATCTTTCTCCCCTCTGTGGTAGCACACAGCATGCTGATCTCCAATAAAGGTTCTATCTTAGGCCGAAAACAACTAGGGCAGCGGAGAAGAACAAAAATAGAGTGAGATGTAAAGTAGGCCACAGTCCCAGAAAAGCCAGCATGTTGTATGTGGGGAGAAACATCTCTGCCCTGTCTTATAGTAGCAACCAGCACTGTGGAGTCTCCCCAACACCGTTGTGAATGTGCGCCGGGCAGGGAGACCTTTGCTGCTCTCAGGATGCTGTTCCTTTTTATACATACAGGATAGACACCAAGGCCCAAGAAAAGACTTCATACCAACAAGGAAAAAAAATCAATATTTGCATGGCAAAACATGTGCTGGCATTTATAGGTTGCAGAAGGAATTTGACCATTGAAATGAAAAAGAGAAATTGGTTCTTCTTCACCAAGGAAAACTTGTGCATAAAGTCAAAATTGTCACCATTGAAGTAAAGCAATAAATTCAGAGCAATTGGTACCAAGGAAAGAAAATGCAGCTGCCGGGGGGGGGGGGGGGGGGGGAGTAGCTCAGCATGTGGTACCCAGCGGGCATCAGGGATGCTTACAAGTGAAGCAGCAGCATCTAGAAATGGATAGGACTCCTACACCTAAAGACATGAGGAGAGCTTGCACCCAATGTGTGGGAGATCTAGGGTGTTCACAAAACTGCATAATGAATGAGTAAGGACAGCTGGGGTGGCAGCTCATGCCTGTCATAACAGCACTTACAAGGCTGGGACAAGAGGATTACCACAAGTTAGAGGCCAGCCCAGGTTATACAAAAAGTCCAGGTTAGCATGGGCTACACAATGATACTCTATGCATTAAAAAAAAAAAAAAAAAAAAAAAAAGTAACTAAGTCTGGTCATGTGATACATAGATGCATGAACTAGAGGTCAGCCTCAGAGGTAGCATCTATTCCAGCATTCCCTGAAGGCTGAAGATGGACTCTGTCCCTGGCTGGTCTGTGTAAGATCAGAGGAGAGCCACTGTGACATCGGATTAAGGAAGAAAAAGGGCTGCAATGACTCCTCCCCACTCACAACTGGAAAAGGAGACACTGGAGTGAAGAGCCAGGAAGATGAGGCCTCTGCAGAATGTGAGACATCAACACACAGCCCTGAAGGAAGACTGGCCACCGCATCTCTCATTCCTCCCAGAGACCGGCTGCAGGTATTCACATAGGAATGTCCACCTCCAAGCCTGCTGCGCTCAGCCCAGGCATTTCTTTCTTTTTTTTTAAGATTTATTTATTTATTATATGTAAGTACACTGTAGCTGTCTTCAGACACACCAGAAGAGGGAATCAGATCTCATTATGGATGGTTGTGAGCCACCATGTGGTTGCTGGGATTTGAACTCAGGACCTTTGGAAGAGCAGTCGGGTGCTCTTACCTGCTGAGCCATCTCACCAGCCCCCAGCCCAGGCATTTCAAGAACTTTTGGCTACTGCACTGCCTTGGACTCTGGATAAACTGCTTTCTCCTTCCTTCCCTGTTCCCAGGCTGGGCTAGGGAACTGTTACACTAAGAACTTGAAAACTTAGCTTGTAAAACATCAGAACAGTATCCAGCACTGACCTGCTGCCTAGGTTAAGCACCATAGCATGTGATGCTTTCAATAGGATTGTCCCATGGCTGCCTATAGGAGAGATTCTCCTTCTTGCCGCCTTTGGGTCAAGATGTTCTTGATCTATACATAGTAGGATAGAATGAGTTCTGGGCTTTTCTGGAATGGTATTTCTGCTTCATTTTCTACTGAAAACACCCTTGCACTTGTGGGTATCTCATCTGCCACCTGTTCAACACAATGACTGAGTTGAACAATACAATCACATTGAGATTTATAAAATACATATATGCATAATATCATCTGAGTCCCAAAATACCTACTTAAAATGAATTCTTGAAATCTACTTTGCAAAGGTTTGAAAATCCTTGTGTAGATTGGTGCCTAGCCCAGTTACCATCAGAGAGACTTCCTCTGGCAGCTGCTGGAAGCAGATGCAGAGAACCACACTCGAACATCATGCAGAGCTCAGGGGACCCCATGGGAGAGAGGGAGAAAGGATTGTTGGAGCCAGAGGGGTCAAGGACACCAGGAGAACATCGCCCACAGAATCAACTAAGCAGAGTTCACAGGGGTTCACAGAGACCGAAGCAGCAATCACAGATCCTGCATGGGTCTGTGCTAGGTCCTCTGCATACATGCTGTGGTTGTTTAGCTTCGGGTGGGAGTTCTAACATCTGACCCTTTGCCTGCTCTTGAAATTCTTTTTTGTCTACTGAATTGTCTCATCCAGCTTGGATATGAGGGTTTGTGCCTAGATTTGTTACATTTTTGTTATGTGATTTTCCAGTTAATATCACTGAAAAGCCCAGTTTTTTTCTGTAGGAAACAGGAGCAGTGGACCTGGGGGAGAGGACAGGTAGGGGCTGGGAGGAGTGGAGGGAAGGGAGATTGTAGTCAGGATGTATCCTGTGAGAAAAGAATAAATAAAAAGAAAGAAAGAGAATCCCTATGCAGTCCAACACCTCCCATTCTTCTCCTTTATGGTGAGGGAAGTTGTGATGCTTAATCCTCACCATGAACTTGCCTGGCTTTGTAATCACACAGAAAACACATGCCTGGGGTCCTTTGATGGAGTTTCCAGAGAGGCTTCACATGTGCTGAGAGGACTCAGTAGGCAGCATCATTCTGTGGTGTGCTCCAGACTGAGTAAGGAGGAGGAAGTGAGCTACACAGCAGCTTCCTGCTTGCTGACTGTAGACTCAGTGTTGCCCGCGGCCTGTGATGGCTGCTCTTGGTTGTCAACTGGACTACAGCTGGAATTAACTGGAACCCAAGTGGCTGGGTACACCTGTGACACATTTTTCTTGATTGAATTGTTTGAGTTGAAAAGACCCACCCCCTAAATCTGAATATTCTGTGGTAAGAAAATCCACTTTAAACCTGGGCCACACCTTCCTGTGGCAGCCTGTATAAAGAACATAGAAGGAAGTTCTTGCTTTTGGCCTGCTTGGCTTCATTCTCTTAGTTCATTCCCTTGATGGTATCTAGAGTACACTGAGGCCCTCTGAGACATCCGGACTCACGGACTGGACACCTCCATTCTTGGACAGCCACTGTTAGACAAACAGGATTACAGACTAAAATGCATTCTAATAAATCATACATGCACACACACATACTCTCTCTCTCTTTCTTTTTCCCTCCCTCCCTCTCTCTGTCAGTTCTGTTCCTCTAACATGCCCCACATCCCTGTGCTTTAAAATTGTGTATGCAAAATAAGCCCAAGTGGCTTAGCAGTTAAGAGCACTAGTTGCTCCTAATGGGACTGCGTTCAGTACCTAGCACAAAAAAGTGACTCATGACTGCCCCTAACTCTAGTTCCAGAAGATCCAGTGCCCTTTTCTGGCCTGCACTGGTACCAGGCACACATGCATTATATATACATGTACACATGTAGGTAAATATAAACAGGAAGGGAGGGAGGAAGGAAAGAAAGAGAGACTAAAGGAAGGAGGAAGGGAGAATGAAAGGAAGAGAGGAAGAGAGGGAGGGAGGGAGTGAAGGAGGGAGGGAAGGAGGGAGGGAGGAAGGGAGAAATAATTAGTATAGTATCCCAACTCTGGACCACAAACATTAACCACTAACAGAATTTCCTAGAAGTTTCAGCCCAACATCAGCTATAACTCACATTAGTAAGACAGCAAGCTATGAAGTGAACACTTTTCTGAAAAAAACACTGAAGGCTGAGGTGTGGCTCAGTGTTAGAGCACAGGCTGGCCACATGCAAAGTCTCGGATTCTACCCTCAGAATGAAAACAGAATGACGTGTTACATTGCTTACATATATTCACTGGTATCTCACCACTAAAGTCAATAACAATGTACATACTCCAAAACTCATGTCGTTAAGAGATGTTGAATTATACAATGAAATATGCAAGAAGCTAGCAGCCTCTGACTATAGTAGAAAACTATTGTGCAATGTGTTGACCCTCTGAGCAGTGGGATAAGCAAATGCCCAGTCTTTTAAGAAGCTGGTATTTAATGAAATAGACTTTGGCCCATCGATCATTGGAGGAACAGAAAACATGTATCTCCCATTTGTCCAATGAGTAGGGTAGCAAGAGCTACCAGCAAATCGTATTACTTCAGTTATGAGACAGGCCCAGATCACCTCAGAGCCCTCCCGTGTGCACCTTCTGGTTACACGATGCCCTTTCAGTCTGGAAAGTGTGTCTTCCAAATGTGCTTCAGGGTTTTTCCAGCGTTTCTTGTGACAGAGGACGTGCAAGTGCGTAAGCTGGATCATGATTGACACTCGGGCCCTGGCTCACGTGATGGGGTTTTTGAGAATGGATTGCTGCAGCTCTTCCTGCTTGTGGTGACACAGACAAACGGTGCGCAGACTGTAGGTATTAGGAAGCTCAAGAGCAAGCTGTTCAAGGGCAGTCATGCTACCAATGCTGTGGCTACCCTTGTCGGGAGTCTAAATACACAATTAGCCAATTCCAGGAATGAAACTATCATGGAACAAAGCATAATAATATAGCTAGAAGAGTAGCCATGTGTGCACACACACATACAAACATGCACATGTGCCCTGGAGAACCACAATCCTCCAGAAGAAGATAACCTTTGCCTTTCGTTTCGTTTCGCACTAATACTTTGCTTTTAAAAGTACTTTTTGTTATCATGCTAATGTACACCATAACAGTATAGGCTCCTTTCTTTGCAGTCTTTTCTGGTATTTCTAACTAAATTACTATGTTTTTTCAGTTATCCACTATTAATAATAACAATGAATAGAACCAGGCATCCAAAATGCTGCTCCAAAACAATCATCATTATGTTTCCCCTCACAGTGATGAGGATAGCTAGTTAACACCTCTAAAACGTCTCTCCAGGCGCCACAAGGACAGGGACAGCCAGCTGTGTGGTGGAGGCTGATCTCACAGCAGCACTGAAAACACTTCGCAACCCCCCCTTCATCAATCACTCACCAATCTTACTTTGCATCTCGGCTACAAAAGAAAATGGGATTTGTTTCCCTGAAGAAATATGTCACTGCTCTGCCTGAATTATTAAGCTTTACTGTTACAGAGAGAAACAGAGTCAAGGAAAAAGGAAAGGAAAGCTAGAGCCAGGTTGCCATCTACAGTCAAAACGAAGCATCGCTGGTTCAAAGAGCACGTCCTTGATCGCTGAATATCATCCATAAACATCAGAATTTTTACAAAAGCAAGATGTGTGTGACTAAAATCATAACTAGTTTTTAAAATATTATAATGGTAACAGTATACAGTTAAAGAAGTCATGTTTGAATATTTGTATATAGTTTTAACATATACTAGAAAATAATCTTAAATGTTCACCATAACCCTAAAATTTAAGGCTTTGAAATACCAAATAGCTCTCCTCACATTATATACATGTTTTAGTAGGAAAGACAATAAGGATTTCATCTCTAAAAGCAGCTATTGTACATTATTACTCATTATCCTGATCACCTGCATCCTACAACTTGCTGCTTGTGATCTCTATTCCTCTTGCTTGAGCCCTCTAGAGACCTGAGCATTGAGAAGCACACACTTGGTTCCAATTACTAAAATGGACGGCATTCAAGGAAAAGGCAGCTTTGATTATAAATGAATACAAGGGCTGAGTTAGGGAGACAGGCATGACTTTATAATCTGGAAACTTCTTATAGCAAAGGATATTGAGGGTGTCTTTAAGGAGAAGTTGCTTGGATTTCAGTCATACATATATGAACTGATACACTTAAATTTAGCAACTGGCAGCTTCAGCTACAGATCTGTGCCTTTTCTTTCATTTGTCATGGAAAATAAATGGTTTTGGAAGCCAAGGTTTATGGGGTGGATGTCATATGCCTCTTCCAATTGTAGAAAACTATATGTAAGTGTTTCATCTCAGCTTTCCAACAGGTCTTCTAAATCAGCAACATTGCCCTTGTGTCAAAGAGGAAAATCAGTCCCTAAGACCTTCACTTGAAAGGGGCTCACAGATGTGCAGGGAACAATGAGCTAGAGCCCTTTAAGAACCTGTGACCCTTATATTACAAAGCTAGCTTGGAAAACAACCACTTAGAATGGGGTGCCTTCTGAAGCAACTTCACATTCTCCCAAGGCCAGGCATGGGTCAATGAAGGGAACCACCTTTGGTGATCATATCTTAAAAACTACTGACAGTTGCTATTTTCATGCCAAAAGACAGAAATATTATTGAAGACTCCTTGTAAATTTCCACAAAGGACAAGATTCTGATAGTTCAACTTGCCAACACAGTCTGCTTCCCAATGAAAGGAATATTAATCCAATCTCGTGTTCCCCAGCTTCCACAGGGACCACTAGGAAGCCCAAAGACTTAGACACACTGCAGGTTAGAACTGGGACTTCCATACACTGATAAGAGCCCCATAGACAAAGAGTAAATAGTGTCTTCTCTCTTTAACTAAATCATTTATTACAAGCTTTAAATGAGTCCAGTTTCTTAGTGGGGTTTAAAGTATTGCAGAGACTCAGTCACTTTTAATTTCCACCATTTATTTGGCCAATATATATTAATTAAACACCTTGATTCTATTAGACCTAGGCTAGCGTTGAGAATTTTTTCAAAAGAAACTAGATACAAGAGTTCATGCCAGCACTCAGAAGGCTAAGGCAGGAGGATTACCATGAGTTTGAGACCAGCCTGGACTGCATAGTGAGTTCCCAGTCAACCTAAACAAGAGTAAAATCTTGGCTCAACAAAGCACTAGTAAGCCACAGTGCGTACACAGTCTCAGGGGCTTTAAAAGCGCAATACATGTTATCAAAATAAAGGCTCTGTTGTTTTTAGCTTTCAAAAATGGCCTGTTTTCCCAGCTCAGTTAATCTTCTGTCTTTCTTGCTATACAATAGGCACCCAGTAATACCTGCCACCTATATTTCATCCTGACCTCCCTGATGACTGATCTCTGAAAGGAATACTACAGGCTATGGACATGCAAAGTAGTGAGGAAAAATTACAGCATGAGCTCACAGTTAGGAGGAAGACCATGAGACAGTGGGAGGGAGGGAGAAAGTGGACCTCTTAGCTAACGGCAGGAGGATGGAGCCCAGCAAGCCTGACTGCTGGCTAATCTCCACAGTGAGAACCCGGAGATTGGAGCCCCTTCTTCTCCGGGGAGCCGTGCATTTATCCCGTGCTTTTGCCTGATGCAGCCCTGGAGAGTGAACCTAGGGATTCGTGCAGATAGGACAAGTACTCTACTACTGAGCTGTATCCTCAGCCCTTTCTTATATTTTGAAACAGGGACTCACTAAACTCTCCAGCCTAGCCTTGAACTTAAGATCCTACAGCCCCAGCCTCAGTCTCGGCCTCCTGACCAGGCTGTCAGATCATTTTGATTTCTCTTTTGACCTTAGATAACTTGTCTTTATCTAACGCTTTAGGCATCTGGGTGGCATCCTCTAAAGCGCTGCCCTGCATCTGTGGATCCCACATGACTCTTCATGTCACATGGAGTGTCCATACGTCGGCTGGGCTTTATTGGTGACCTTTTTCCATCTGTCTTCACCCGGAGCATCCCACATATGTCTTGTGTGGATGGACCATGGGTAGGGAGGCAAAGCAGTCACTCTATTTCTGTTTCCATCCAGCTGTGGCCTGAGGCAAGTATCTCTCTCCACTTTTATGAGCCATCCTATTGAATACATTTGAAATAAAACCAAATACAGTGCTCTTCAGAAACACCTAGTGTGAAAGTTCACCATTTCATCACACTTGTCCTGACCTCAGGACACCTTTGCCTCACACTAATGTCATATTTCAGACCAGTGCAAATGCTTTGCTTTGGGTTTTGTATTGGTGTGTGTGTGTGTGTGTGTGTGTGTGTGTGTGTGTTGAGAACCAAAGGGCCTGGAATTTGATATGTGGCATAGACTGGCCTCCATCTCCCAAGTGTTGAGATTACAGTCATGCACCACCATGGCTTGCTCAAAAAACTTTTAAATTTATCTAATAGCTTGTTATTATAGAGTCTATGTGTGCTCAATATTCATTTAGATATCAGAACATCTTCTCGGGGAATGTGAGGTGTGAATACAAGCAATCTTGAGTGCAGGCAAGGGTAGACCCTCAACCCACAGAGGCCAGTGTCAACAGTGCTTAAACAAAGTATAAAGGTACCAAGCAAGGGCTCTCAGCAGTGCACGGGATGGCAATGCTCCCCTTTGTCCTGTTAAGCCTGCCTTAAAGTAGGAGCCCAGTGTGAGACACAGCTGCTTCTCGCCCAATGGAAATCTCCTTTGAAGAGCATCACATATGATAAGACAAAAAGGAACACCCTCTGTGAGCCCGGATAAGTGACCACTGCAAGATAAGAAGGAAAATCTAGAGGCTGGAGAGACGGCTCGGTAGGTAGTTAAAGCCCACTTACTAGTTTTCCAGAGGACTTAGACTCAGTTCCCAGAGTCCTCGCACAGTTCAAGCATCCACAGGTACCTGCACTCACACACACATAACCCGCCCCTCAACACACACCTACACCTGCACATAGGTAAAAATAACAAATTTAAAATAAGAATTAAAACGGGTCCACGTCCTTAAAAAGATAACAACATGACATGGAAATGACCGTTAGACCGTTGACCGCAACTCACCATTGTCTGGGATTGCTTGGTGGGAAGTCTTCGACTTCACACTCTGTTTCACTTTCGTGGGTTTTTCTGAGTTTGAGTCTTTCTTCCCTTTCCTTTTCAGAGGCTGAGGAGATGAGTTATCACTAGACCCGATGGTTGACTTGGATTGCCGATAATTTCCCTAAATGACAAAACATTAGACCGTCACAACTGGCTCGTGAACTGTTCCCAGTACATTCATGTGGCTAACTAGTGAGCCCAGGGACAGACAGGGCCCTGAATTAGTTTCCAACTGTTGGTCTTAGTATCTCAGTAACCGCAAACACACCTTCCTAGAGGCAGGTGTAGCACAACACTCCTTCCCCTAGGGCTGGGGATGGAGCTCAGAGGCCCAGTGCTTACCTAGCACATGTTGAGGCCAGGATTCCATCCCATGGCACACAGAGACAAACAGAAAATGAAGCCATTCCTGGGCTGGGGAGATAGATGGCTCATTCACATGCAGGAAAAGCCCAGCATAGAGGTTGTACTTGCAATCCCAACATGGGCGGAGGGGGATCCCTAGAACTATGTGGCTATCTAGCACCCTATCCATCATATTGCCTGATGGGAAGGGTCTTGTGTTATCTCTAAAATCAGAGGATATAGATATGGATGTATGTAAAGATATAAAGTCAAATCAGGGACAGGGCTGTGACTCTGATAGAACAAGCACTTGCCGAGCGTGTATGAGACCCAGCACTCAATCTCCAGTGCTGCAAGAATGCAGTAAGTAAATAAATAGATAAATAAATACATACATACATACATACATACATACATACATACATACATACATAAACAACTCAACCATACTGGTACAATCTTTATGCAACATCTGTACTGTGCTACTGTCTGAAAATAATGTAGTAATATTAAATAAACAAATATGCCTGGAAGCCTATTATAACTGCTCATTTTAAACATTTATATATTCAGTCACCCAAAAGCATTTAAATTGTTTTAGCCATCACCCAATTAAGAACAGAAAAAAAAAATCCCCATCTTACAAATGAAGTTATTTATGCAATTTTGTCACAGCCTACAAGAAAATGAATTATGCATAGATTTATTAACAGTATGAAAACTTGTCCAAATCTATAACATTTTTGCATAATTTAATTTCCCATTCCAACTGCAATTTAGACATCTAGTTTCCATTTAATTATTGTATGATCTACAAGCAGAGTTTTTTTTTTCTTTTCTATTTTTCAGTACAGTCACTGTCTGGAGAAGACAGACAGACAGCAGGACAGGAGTGGAGCTTCTGCAGTCGCTAGCAAAACCCAGACTGGTCTGTATTTAGTGACGTCAGTACATCCTGTGACTTGAACACTGTAAAATTCGTGACAACAGCAACCCTTCACAGACGGTCAGTGCCTTATTAGAAGGTTTGGAGATGCTGTTAAGCTTGGAAGGACTCTATGGAAACCCATGGGTAAGGGAGTGGGACTCCAGCAAGGGCAGGACTGTGTGACAGAAAGAATGGAGACCTTGTTGTCGACCACCTAGGGGGTTAATAATATTACCTCATTTTCAAAGGGTAAACCACTCAGAGAAATGGTTTAGGGAACACTAAGTAGGATGGTCTGAGGGCTGGGAGGTGTCTCAATGGGTACATGTGTTAATGTCACCTTAACTTCCTCTTGGGATAGTTAGACCAGAAGCAAGCCAAGCAGGAATTCTACACCCCTCTCCCTGTGTCTTCCACTTCTGTGGTTTGTGATCTGTAGCATATCTGTTGTCTGTCTGTTGTGTGTGTCTGTCCCTGTTGCCTGTCCCAACTAAAACCTTTGTTCTATATTTATTGAACAGCATAGAAAATGTGGCATGGGAAAGGAATGGTGAATTCTCTTTTTTGCAGAAAAAAATTTTTTTTTTCTGAGACAAGGTTTTTCTGTGCAGTCATGGCTGTCCTGGAACTCACTCTGTAGACCAGGCTGGCCTTGAACTCAGAAATCTGCCTGCCTCTGCCTCCCAAGTGCTGGGATGAAAGGCGTGCTCCACCACTGCCCGGCTGCAGAAATCTTTAGCAGGGTTTACAGAGAAGTTACTTTACTGGCCCAGAGTAACACTCGGAACTGCAAACAGAGATTATCAACCTATATCCACATGTGTTTTCAACATTTTGGGGAATATTTGTTTTGTTGCTTCCAATCTGTTGACTTCTTTTAGCAAATGATAAGCAACACAACACACACACACACACATGCACACATGCACGCACACACGCACGCACACGTGCACTATTCCTGATGGTCAGGGGCATGGACTAGCAGCACATAGTTTAAGGTTAAAGCCATGTATTTAGCATTGTCTACTGAAAAGAACTCACTTTCTCCAGGCACGGTGTTTCTCCGACCCTGCTTTCTCCCCTGCTCCACATCCTGTCTCCCTCTCCCTCTCTGTTTGTGTATGTGTGTGGGAGAGGTGTGCACCCCTGGATGCAGATAGAGGCTTCACATCTGGCACCTTCTCTCTCTCTCTCTCTCTCTCTCCCTCTCTCCCTCTCTCTCTATTTCTCTCTGTCTCTCTCTGTGTGTCTCTGTCTGTCTGTTTCTCTCTCTCTGTGTGTGTGTGTGTATGTGTGTGTGTGTGTGTGTGTGTGTTGTTTAGGCGGGGTCTCTCATGAGTCCTAGTTGGCTAGTCTCTCCTCTCTCTCTTTCCCCCTCTGTGTGTGCATGTGTGTACGTGCGTGTGAGCACGTGTGTGTGTGTGTGTGTGTGTGTGTGTGTGTGTGCCTTGTTTAAGCAGGGTCTCTCATGAGTCTGAGAGTTCACCGATTGCCTACACAAGCTAGCCAGAAACCCCCTGAGGATCTCCTGTCTCCATCTCCTTCCCATAGGGCCTTTTGTGAGTTGGCCTTGCTGAAGAGCTCCTACAGCGCGCTATGACTCCGTTGACATCTCTCTCACATGCACCTACCGATGGCAGGTTTGAGCTGCCTATCCTGACAGCAATTTCAAACCTACACTACAGAATGCAATTTGGGGGGATAGGAAAATTTCTTTTTAATGTATTTATGATTTGCCTCACAGTGACTTCATGATAACTGATTGATTCGTGGAAGCAACTGAGTCTTGAGTCAAGACCATGGAAATCCTAATATTTAACCCCAAACTACTGACCATAAAATGCATTTGACCGGACATTAACAAAAACAGACCAGTTCGCTTTTCAGCGTTTCTGTCATTTTCACCTTTTTGCCACTAGAGGGCTCCCTGATCCCGTGCGGTGGAACAACGGAGGCGAAGGATCTGCATGTGTGGAGCTTTCTTTATGAAAATAAGTCACTTTTCTTTTTTATTTTGAGACTAGAATAATAACCTAAAATTATTCTCAACTTATCAACTTCTGCATTTCTCCCACTTATCAGTCGCTAGAGCGTTTTATACGATGAATTCTACTAGTTGTTTTCAGTCTACCTATATCCCAAAGCCCTATTCCTTCCCCTCCCCACTCTCCCACCCACTTTTCCCGTCCCCACTCCCCACACCTCCTTCTCCCATAGCCGTTCTTCTTCATGCAATAACACAATCAATAGGAAGCTGTGTGCGAGACACACATGCCTCACAATCTGGTTCTGCGTCCCCTTTAAGGTCAGTGCTGAGGGAGGTCGACAGAAGCGCCTGAAGTAGGAAGCTCCACCCTCCTACACAGGCCTCTCACTCATCCCCCTCCCGTGGGGCTAGACAGTTAATGATCTATCAAGCCCAGCGTTCTCCAGAGAACCTATTAATTATAGAAAAGGTGTAAATTAGTTCTGTTAAAAACCAAGCTTGTGACTGAGTTTACTGGCATAGGACGCGGTGGCGGCTCACTGCCAGGCATCCGCACACACCCTGTGTGGGTTGAATGAGAACTTGGTGTGCGCCAGGCACCATGCTCTAGATTGCTCTCTCCTCAGATGAATACCAACCATGCAGCAACAAACCTTCACTTATTTTCTCTTCCCTTGTCCTGACCAAGTTCCTCCAAGTTATTCCCTACTTGACATCAAAGGCACCAGGCATAGACTTCTAGAGAACACTAGAGAGGGAACCTATACGCAGTCAGGGTTTTGAAACCTCTAGAGGTCCAAGAACTGCAACTGAGCCCCGGAAGGAACTGCACCAATAGCTGATGGGCAAGTAAACTGACCAGCAATAACACACTCAAAGAGGTTTTGACAGAGAGCCCTCCCGTCAGCCCTGCAGCCACAGAGCCCAGGTACCTGCATCCCGTACTTAGACTCCAACCACCCTCTGCCTCTTCTATTCTTTCTCTGACATGTGTTTGCCATAATGACTTTAAACATTACAAACCAAGGGATGGAGATGGGGCTCAGTGGTCAAGAGCACTTGCTGCTCTTGCAGGAGACCCAAGATGGGTTCTCAGGACCCATGTCAGACAGCTCACAAACACCTCTAACTCCAGTTCCAGGGGATCCGACACTCTTCTAGCCTCCATGGGTACCTACTATATTCGCGTATACAAACACACACACACACACACACACACACACACAATTTCTTTCTTTCTTTTTTTTTTTTCTTTAAAAGTATAAGTCAAGGGCTGAAGAGATGGCTCAGAGGTTATGAGCACTGATGCTCTTCCAAGATGTCCTGAGTTCAACTCCCAGCAACCACATGGTGGTTGATAACCATTTGTAATGAGATCTGGTGCCCTCTTCTGGCCCACAGTTATATATGCAGGCAGAATGCTGTATGCATAATAAATAAATCTTTTTTTAAAAGTATAAATCAAATGCTAGCAGTCTTCCTTTAAGCCCCTCAGTGGCTTCCCGTGGAGGCCTGGGTGCAAGCCTTGCTTGGGTCTGTATGACTGGGCTACCAGCCCCTCCTTGTTCAGCACCAACTGCCCTGGTCTTCTCCCTCCCCTTCTCCTATTACATTCTTTATCAACAATTTGGATAACTTTGGCTCTTCTACCTCAGCTTCTTCCCTGCCATCTCCTTCCTGCATGATTGGCTCCAAGACATCTCCATCCTCCTGACACACACACAAGGACTTGAAAGATCCGGGAAGATCATGGTCAGTTTCTTTATAACATTAAATGTGTATAGTCATTCTTGGCACTTAGTAAATAAATCATCAACAAATAATGTGTTGAGTGAACACCTGACTGGATGAATGGACTGATATAATAGGTTGATAGAGCGAATGGGTTGACAGGTGATAGTATAGGTGAGTGGGTAGCTTGTAGTGTGGAGAGATGGATGGCTAACAGAGAAGATGGATGGATGGATGGATGGATGGATGGATGGATGGACAGATGGATGATGGGTGGGTAGGTGGGTGGGTGGATGACAGAGTGGGTAAGTGCATGGCTGATACATAGATGCAGATAGGTGTCAGGGTGGACAAGTGGGTGGGTAAATGGCTGTTGGAGTGGATGAGTAGATGGTAGGCAGAGTGGATAGCTGAATGTCTGATAAAATGGGTCGTAGTTCTTAATGGAGTAGAAGGATGCATGGCTGAGAGAGGAAAGATGTCGAGCAGACGAAGCTTACAGCTGAATGACAGAGTGAAGGATAGAAGGCTGACAAGGAGGAAGGCTGGGTGTTTGGTGGAGTGGGTAGGTGGATGGCTCTTGGAATGGGTGAATGGATGGCTCATAGAGTTTACTGAGGGGTGGTTGGCTGTGTGGGTGGATGTGTGGCTGATAGTTGAAGGATGGATCACTGATGAGGTGAATGGGTGGGTAGCTGATAGAGTCCGTGACAGCATGAATAATGAATAGATGGATATTCACAGCACTCTGGGAGCACTGTGAGAAGAGAGACAAACTGTCATTTTAATTTTTATATTTTAACATATGAGGGCAGGTTTAACCTTATGAGCCTCTTTTCTACAGGATGGAAATATGCCTTATACCTTAGAGTCACTTCTTCAGTGAGGCCTCTGCATAGCTATCTAAATAGGTTTTCTCTTTTTAGACTCTCATATTGTTCTGAAGGCTTTTTTTTTATTTCATTTTTATCATACTCTGTAGTTATCTCTGCTGACTTACAGAATTGTTAGGTCAACAGCTATCTCCTGTAATAGACTACAAGCATCAAAGAGATGCCTGTCTTTTTACTCATCTCTACCACCACCACCACCCCCCCCCCCCCGGACAGACAGACACCTGGACAGTCAGGCATCGTTCTGGATATTCACATGGTTGCAGAAAGCCTTCCTAAGGAAGAATCCCAAATGAATGAAACATGTGTCTGAGACATGTGCTGCCGAGCAGCAACTACCTTACATCTTTAGTGGAAATTTTAGCTTTTCAGACTTCGTACTAGCAAATACAAACTTGCAAAGCACAATAGCAGGGAACGTGAAGGGCTGAGTTGGGACCCTGTGACCCTGGGTCGGTTATCCAGTTACACTGGGTCTCTGTAGTTATACTGTGCTGCTTGTCTATAGAACTATGAGAGTGGAGAGCTAAGACTGACATGGCATGTACACAGACAGAATTCTGCCACAAGGCCCAAAGGAAAATATGAGAACAAAGTACAATTCTTAGGGCTGGAGGGATAGCTCAGAGGCTAAGGGTGCATACTGTTCTTGCAGCACACACAAATTCAGCTCCTAACACCCACCTCAGGCAGCTCACGGTTGCCTGCAATACCAGCCTCAGGGCCTCTGACACCCTTATCTAGCCTTGGCAGGTATCTGCATTGATATGCGTGCACCCCCTCAAAGGCATATACACATACTTAAACATAAAATAAACCTTAATAAATTATTTCCCAAAACCTTAAACGTATGGGTTTCATTTATCATTTTAATGGTGAAGTTTTTGTTTTGTTTTTTTTAGCTACTGATATAAATTCTCCCCTTCTCCTCCTCCACCCTGAGAGGTTGGATTTTCTAGGCTTATGTCGCCTGAGGTTGTCACTAAAGTGTCCCCTCCAGGTTACTACTCACCCATTCCCTCAGGCTACATTACTACTGATGCCTGTCTGGGCTATGCTAGGCTGTCCTGTGTGCTAGCACAACCACACAGTGCCTCAAATCAGGTCATTATGTGGCTAGACAAACCAACTCAGCATCTCTGAAAGGAAGCCATTACTAACTATTTCTTCTGCCTAGCCTCTTTCTAGTCACTGAACTACCATTTTCTCTGGCATCTGAGCTCAAAGCCCTGTGGTTCTCCCTGCTTCTATCTTCTCCATCACCCTATCTACCCAATCAGCAAGCAAGCTCTGTGTCTTCAGGAATAATAACCTCTTCCAGCTTCCCTTGCTGTCTGCCTTACCAAGTCTAGACTCGGATTGTTATACGCCCAGGCTTACCTAAGGAATCACACCAAATAAGGCTCTCTCTGCATAAAAGATCTGAGGTTCCTCAACTAACTCAGAGAGCGTCTTTCTTTAATCTCCCAGGGCCTCTCAGGCCTCCTCTACTCAAGGAGAAAGATGGACTTTCATGCTGGAGTTCAGGGTCATAAAGAAATTGACTTCTCAGGCACATCACCCTACACATGCTGAGGGTCTCTGTTGAAGTTTGTTTAGAGATTCACTGACCACAAGGTGCGAGGGTCAAAATCCATACTGCAGAGCAAGCAGGTGCATGGTGACCCTCTCTGCCATTTGCTCGGTGGAAGGAAACCTTTGTTACTTCTACACTGCATCTTTCCTGGTTTGTACTGTTTGGTTTGGTTTGGTTTGGTTTTGTATTTGTATTTGTTTTGTTTTTTCAATTTTAAGTACAGAAGCCAGGGGCACCTGCATTATGTCTTCAGGATCAAATTTAAGAGAAGGAAAAAGAAGGAAGGAGGAAGGAGAAGGAAAAAGAGAAAATATTATTTCTGAACCTAAATTCATGGCTTTTGTCTTGCTTGTCACTATTTAGGTCCTGGAGAGAACTTGGCACAGTGGGGTCTTGGGTGGACACTGAACACTGGCTACCATGTTCATGGCATCTCTCTGTACCCATTTCTCTATCCCAACGCCACCCTCCTCCTGAAACCCCCTTCCTCGACTGCGTCCGCTAGAATCTACACTAGGATTCAAGGGCACTGCTCCAGTTCTCTTCTCTTGGTGTTCGTATACCGGGTACTCAGTGTCGGGCAGTTCACAACCTCCCAAGCGGCTTGCTTTCTTCCCCCGAGAGTGTGAAGACTATGGAAGGCAAGAGCTTCCATAAGTGGTAAGTGGTGCCGTTTCCGGGAATGAGTGTGAAGTCCAATGATAGGAACACAAAACTATCTTTCTCTTTTGTTAAGAATGTCATGAAATAAAATAGTGGGGAAAGATAAGTACACGCCACTAGGAGACAATATCACTGCTCAGCAGGCACTTACAGCACACCAGAACACAACCGCTGACCAGCTCATCGGAGAGGGATAGGAATGCAGAGCAGTTCTGATCACTCCTACTGAAGCCCCTGAGAGATCAGATATCCCTGAGTCAGAAAGACCTACTGCTGCAGCACTCTGTAACAAAGTGGGCTTCACCTCAGGGCAGCTAGGGATGGGGCAGGGCTAGGAGATGTGCAGCCATGCACAGTGGAAGTTTGGGGGGAGGTGCTGCATGCAGGCTGGAGGTTAGGGCTGAGCTGGAGTATACAGGGGAGGTCACGTGATGAGCTGCAGTGCACCATGGAGGTTAGGGCTGAGCTGGAGTATACAGGGGAGGTCATGTGATGAGCTGCAGTGCACCATGGAGGTTAGGGCTGAGCTGGAGTATACAGGAGGTCACGTGATGAGCTGCAGTGCACCATGGAGGTTAGAGGTAGCTGCAGACTGAACTGTCAGCAGATGAACAATCCATTGCAGACTCTAGTTCCCGCATCCCAGGCACATGGCCAGTGCTTGCTCAGTGAAGGAATGACCAGGAAAAGCTTCTGCAGTGGAACTAAGCATTTAGGATGGGTCTTCATTTTTAAGATCTTAACTGTACAGAGAAGTACAACCGAGGGTCACCATCTTCTTACCTAAAGTCCCTTTTCGGTCTTTGATAGACACAGGAGACAGGACTACGGAAGCACCACGGTGACCTCGTGAGGACCTCACAGCTGTACGAAGTACTACTCAGCCCACAACCACAACATACACTGCCTCATATCCACACAAGGAAAGGGTTTTGATTCTATATTCTCAAAGCATTGGCTCTTGTTTAGGATTTCAGTCATGGCATTGAAGCTCTCACAATGTTTCAGGTAGTTGCTTATATGCCACTAGGAGCTAAGACCTATTCTTTCGGAATTAATTGAAACCCAGAGGATGGCTCTACAGAGAGACAGAGCACTAACGAGGAAAGCTGCTGATACTTACGCTCCCTTTAGACTTCCTGGATCCAACCATGGGAGGTAGTGAAGACGCTTTCTGACTGTGAAAACAAATTGCAATTTGGACATCTGAATATTGCTCACAAATAAAGCATGATGTATGACAATCATTCTAACCTGCTATCACCACCCTGTCCACGGACCCTGTGATTAGTCCAAAATTAAATAAAATCTCAAAATTCCATTCTAAATTATTCCTAATAGTTTCCTGAATATGGCCTGACTTGATGCTTATAAACTTTTAATACAAGTTTTTTTCATAATTTAATTCAAATTTCCAAACTTTCTATTATAGATAAAAAATAAACATTTCTGAAACTAAGTGACAACCATGCCAGATGAAGTGAAAAGCAGTGCATCTGTTGGGCGTGGTGGGTGTGGTGGCACCATCTATTCATCCCAGCCCTAAGGAAGTAATCTCAGGTATCAAGGGTTCAAGGCTGGCCAAGGTTGTACAAGATCACTCTGCCTCAAAATCAATAATAATTACAACACTGACCACAAATAATGTAAAAATAAAGTGTATTGTGTACACCTGAGATGGAAAAGAAAGAAAATCATGGGATTTATATTGAGAGAGTTTTTTAAACTAGTCAGTTATCACCAAAAAGGAAAAGAAGGAGGATGGAGAAGAAGAGGAAGATACTCTTTTCTTAAGTTTCAGATGTCTATGTCATTAGAAAAAAAAATCACCTGAAATAGTCTCCAAAAATACGGAGGCATGTCTATAATGGTGAACCTTAATAATGTGTATGAGAGAGGCCAATGAGCCTCAGTTTTTGCATGACCATCAAGTACCCATGCTGCTCCCAGAGTGCTGACCAGCATTGCTAAGCACAGGTTGTTCAAGGATTGGATTTCATGGATTAGGTAATCAACAACCGGTCTCCTGGCCAAGAACTCTAACGTTCATGAAGGCCTGGGCCGTTGCATAGTCCCAACACCCCTGAAATTTTACTGTTACTCTCTAGAAGCCTAAGCAAATCTCCATGAGCCTCACAGGATACAAATTAATAGGAACACACTGGTGTCCTCTGCAGAGGACAACCATAAAAGGCAATTTCAAGAGCCAAGAGGCCCCGAACTCAGCGCAGAACAACAGAGATGGATCCCAGGTATCTGCCACTGGCTCAAGACTCTGCAGCACAGATGTTAGGCTATGCATGACACCCTTGAAAAGGGTATCTCCAAGAGAAAAAAATTGTAATACATCATGTGTAACTGAGGTTCAAGCCTTGCTGAAGAGACATCTCAGTGGATAAAGTACTTGTGATACTTGAAGACTATAGTTTGGGTTTCCAGCACCCACTGAAATACTGGGTGGTCACAGAGACTGGCTTGTAATCTCAGGGCTCAAGAGGCAGAGATAAGGAATCCCTAAAACAAGCTACCTTAAACTGAATCAGCAAGCTGTGGGTTTGAGAGACTTTGTCTCAAAGGATAAAACAGGAAACAACCAAGAAAGACACTTGACGTTAACCTCTGACTTTCACATACCATGTGCAAGCACACACACACACACACACACACACACACACACACAGTCTTATACTTAGCCTCCTTATCTTTGCCAGTACAATTATATTGCTTTCGTATTTTATGGCTTTTAAAGAGGACGGAGGGAGTGTAAGCCAGATGAGGTTTACCTCCTGGGATGAATCCCTGTCATCCCAGAAATCAGAGGTGGAAGCAGAAAGAGCATGGGTTCAAGGATAGTTTAGGATACATAACCAATTAGAGACCTTTCTGGGCTACAAAATACCCTGTTCTATAAATACATACATACATACATACATACATACATACATACATACATGTGTAAGCTACTGTAAATTTCTATCCAGACCAACTGAAAACTTGCTTGTTCTGACTGCACTGTTGGACTCTAAAGCTGTCTGTGAGATTTACACAGAGAGTTCATGGCCCATCATTTTCTTCACAAGAATGGAGCTTTGTATTTAATTTAAATTTGGTACAATACAAGGTGCTGAGTCTTTTACAAATTCCATCAGCACATTTTATGCAAGTTTTCAGTCATGAATGCTGCCATTTCTAGCTGATGAATGAGACTCTTGGCTACAGAAAATACTTTTTTGTTTGATTTTGATAGAGGCTGGCCTTGAACTCACTCCATGGCTAAGGATGACCTTACCTTCCTGATACTCCTCTGTGCTGGGAATACCACATACACCATCTTACCTTGCATCATTACACACGTGTTTACATGTTCCACATGCAAGGGAGCACATGAGATAGTGGCCTCTCTACCCCACTGCCCGCTCTTGCTCCCCCCACCCCTTTACACTGATGTCGCCCCACAAGTCAACAGTAACTAAGGCTGAGAGCGTTTGAGCAAAGACGAGGACTTACCCGTAAGGCCTTCTCATTGCTGACTTGTCAAAAAGTAACTCACTGTACGGTAGTCTCTTAAACTTATCTCTGCCGACGGCCACATAGAACTGCCCATTCTCCAGTTCTGCTCCACTCTCAACCAGCTTTCCTTCTAACGTATATAGCCTGTTGAAACACCACGTCAACAATTAGAACCTCCACGGCATTTAGAGAGCTGCTTAGAATCATAACTAAGGTACTGCCTCCTTGATGGGGCTCACCAGTTACTCTTCCAATCACTGGTTCTGAAGTCAATAGATTGGCCAGGAACTGCCCTTCATACTGGAGATCTGGGCATGGTCTTTGCTGAACAGGGGCCTGGCACCACAGAGACCCTTTCTGGTACCATAGAAACTTGTACAGAATGTATTTGTTCTCCTTGGTTATTATTTAGGGGTAGGGCAAGCATGTGCCACATCACGACTAAGGATAGAAAAGGCAGCCGTCAAGACTTGGCTCTCTCCTTCCAGGAGTGACACTTGGGTCTTCAGGCTTATGCGAGTAAGTGCCTTCACCCACTGAGCCACCTCAGCAGCCCCAGGTCATGGTGTTTAACTCAAGCTTGGCTTCCATAGAAGATTTTCTGAGTGATGTTTTATCAACACTGTGTATGTGTATTTTCTCGGGATACTCATATGCCAGTAAGTGTCCTGCCCCATTCTCGGTTAAGGATAGCCTCTGGCCAAGGTACTACAGCCAAACACATAGAAGTGGGTCAGTAAAAAAGAGGTGAGAGGGAAGCAGGGCAGGAGCAAGGCAGCACTAATGACGCAGAACTGCATAGCACACATGCCTCTGCCTCCTTTTTTTAGCCATGCCTAAGCAGGAGAGTGAGCACGATTGTCCCAGAGCCGTGGGGTTCACAGAGCCTCCTTTACTGTAAAACTGCTGCTGTTGCTGCAATTAATATGTCACTTATTATAAGAATACTGATTTTTTTTACTAGATGGTTTAAATTATTTACAGACTTTTTTTAAAAGAGGAGAGTAGGCCACTAGAAAACTAAACTATGATGATAATGCAATTTTTAAGATTATAAACAAGAGTAGTTGTAAGTTTTCACTTAAATTTTTCAAATGTCTTATATTACATAGTAAGGTGAATAACAATAATAAAAACCTTCTAATGCTAGGGAAGTTGAGGTGAGAACATCGTGAGTTCAAGGCTAGCCTGGGCTACACAGTGAGTTCCAGGCTGGCTAGCCAGGACTACAGACCTTGTCTCAAAGACGTTAAAAAAAAAAAAATCCATTGATATCAGCTTAGCCATATCAGAAGAGCCAAGAACACTGAAAATATCCACAAAAGCCATGAGAGGTAGTAGAACTAGTCAGCATACAGATGCTAACATCTTTGTATAATGCGGTATCTCTAAGTCTGTATAAATAGCAGCACAAACCAGATTTCTGCTTGACCTGCTGCACTGAGACCCCCAATCCCAAGCAAAAGTGCCGTAGCCAGTCCTGGACAGGGAAGCTGTCCTGTCCATCAGAGAGTGCCCAGCAGCACCCCACCCTTTCCCCTGTCCATCATAGGGTGCCCAGCAGCACCCCACCCTTCCCCCTGTCCATCATAGGGTGCCCAGCAGCACCCCACCCTTCCCCCTGTCCATCATAGGGTGCCCAGCAGCACCCCACACTTTCCCCTGTCCATCAGAGGGTGCCCAGCAGCACCCCACCCTTCCCCCTGTTTATTGTAGGGTGCCCAGCACCTGACTCTGTCCTCTAAATGGGCTTGTTCACATGCCCAGTTGTGCTTACCAAAAAAGGCTCCAGACACAGATGCATATCTCCTGGAAGCAAAAATCACCTGGCTGAGACACACTGGCCAAGAGCCAGACAGCCAGACATTCTTCACCCTCATTCCTCCAAAATAGATTCAAATCAGCAGTTAACTGTTACACTAGAAATTAAAAGGCAGTGTAGTTATGGACCCCAGGACCTCCCAGCCAAGAGCTGGCTGGTTTAGCCTGCAGGTAGATAAAGCCACTGAGGAAATTCCAACCTGTGACTCATTATGTTTCATGAATGTAGCCCTTATTGACCTATTTCCTTCTGTTGCCTCAAAGCACAAGAATCATGAAAAGGGGGCTGAGCCAGTCTCTGTGGATGCTATTGGTAAATTAATATACTGATGCATAACAGAAAGGCATACTGACTTTCTTCTACTAAATGAATATACTGATGAATAACACTAAGACATACTGATATTAAGTCAATACACTGATGCATAACAGAAAGACTTATCAGTGTTCTATTAGGGGAAAGTGCAAAGTGAGTGGCGCCAAGTCTACCATTGAATTAACAATTAAGCTTCGCAGTTGGATATATTAGCTCACACCTGAGATCGCAGCACTCAGGAGAGACAGGAGTACAGAATAAGTTCCAAAGCAGCCAAAGTGAATCCCTATTTTAAGAAATCAAAATTTTAATTTCTCTAAATATTCAACTGTATGGGAAACGAGTGGTTTTTTTTATTTCTGTTAGTGCTTTCATATCTACTTACTTCTACCTAAGAGTTTGTTCATGTTTATGAGAAGAGACACTTAGACAAGAAACTTTATGGTGTGTACAATTTATATTACTTGTTTGGGAAGTCAGCACTTATGTAGATGTCAAAACATAAACCTATATTTTCTTTAAAAACTATGCACAATTAGTCATGTTGACTCCCTACTGATAAGGTTTAAATAAAAGTTAAAAAGCACAAGGTGAAACAACATAAAATTATTTTTATAGTCCCAGAGCCAGGAAGATTGGGGCTGGAGATAAAATTAGTGAACACAGAGAAAGACTGAAAACTCAAGATATTTATATACAAAAGTAAAATGCAAACTGGAAACACATTTGAAACTTACACACACACAAAGGGCCAACTTCTCTAAACATACAGTGCTGCTGAAAACCAATAGGGCAACTGTGTAAGGAGCATGACAGGTTGTGCAGGATGGGTGTAGGCACATGTCGTGTCTTTAGAAAGTAGCTTTGGAGCTAAGAGTGCCAGCTCCAACCAGCCTGCTCAGTTTGCCACTCAGCCATGCTACCCAGTGTCAGCGTAATCTTGGACATCTAATTTTCCTCTCTGGGTCTCATATGCCATATTTATTGAAAGATAATATTTAATTCATAAGAACACTGAGTTAATTCATTTAATATATAAAATTATTATAAAACACCTAGAATGCAAGAGGAAAAATCAACACACAATCCTGTATATCAAATAAATAAAAATCAAGAAATGATGAAAGCCACTTATGTGTGAGTGCCATATCTGTGTGTGGTATGTGCACCCGCACACACGACAGGAGGTCAGAGGGAACTGTGTGGTGTGCTGCTCTAACACTCCCTATCTTACTCCCTTGAGACAGGTCTCTCACTGAATCAGGCGCTAAGGTGACTGACATCCAGCAAGCCCCACAGCCCCTCCTGTCTCTGCCTTCTGAGTGCATGTCTTATGGGCGCTATAACCTACCTCTGAGGATGCTGCCGGTAGAGACAAAAGGATTGCTGGAGCTGGGAGCTGGCCTGGCCCTGGGCTCAAAGAACTGAAGAGGAGAGGGGTAGAGCAAGATGCAAAACACCCTCCTCTGACTTCTGTGCACACACACAGGTCATGTGTCACACACATGAGTGTGCACACACTACACACACATGCACCCACACACCACACCATGCACACAGTACACATAAGAAAGAAAGGAGGGAGAGGAGGAGGGAAGATGGTAGGAAAGAAGGAAGAAAGGGAGAGAAGAGAGAGAGGAAAAGCTGACAGTGTATATACTTGTACATGCATAGAGTATTTCTGGTTCCAATTTCTATGGTATAAAAGCTACTCAGGAAAGGAAGGGTGGATTGGAGGTCAGAGAAATAGTTTAAATTTACACTCTCATCCTGCTTGAATTTTTGTCATACATTCAGTATTATTCTCAACTAAAACAGTTTATACTTAAATTTTCAATGAAGATAAAACCATAAGATAAACATGGATTCAACTAAGGACAGGGGGTACAGTCATTTGGGAAGTTACTGTAAGCTGTGGCTGTGCTTTGTGTGCGTGCGTGCATATGTGAGTGTGTGTGTGTGAGTGTGAGTGAGTGTGTGTGTGTGTGTGTGTGTGTGTGTGTGTGTGTGATGTGTGCATCCAACAGGCAAGAATGTGTTCACTGTGCAGTTTCCTTCCTTCAGGAAGGATAAAGAGAAGACAGGCACTGAGGAAAGTGTTTGGGATTTGAGGGGTATGAATGTGTATTTGTGTGTCCCTGCATGTATGTACTATGTATGTATTCTCAATATATTCTTACATCTATGTCTCTCATACCACTATATGTTATTTATCCTTTAGCTGACAAAGAGATCATTTCAAGGCCAGGTGGATGGCTCCGTTACTAGAGGTGCTTGCCACCAAGCCTGACAACTTGACTTTCCACCAGAAGGCCCACATGGTAGGAGTGAAGCAACTTCCAAAAGTTGTCCTCTGATCACTACGTGTGCACTGTAGCCCATACATGCCCCCAACACCCACACATAAATAAGTAAGTAAATAAATGTAAAGTTTTGAGACAATTTCATAGGCTACACCGTAGTTTAGATGTCCATTTAATTCCACTGAAATGCTTTTGGCTTTAATTTAGATAACCTCACCTATCTCACCTGTTTCCGCCGTAAGACTGCCTGTTCTTCCTAGCATCTGCCTGAGACAGGCAGTCGGAACCTCGGAATGAACAGCCCTGCCTCTTCCGGGAAAAGAAAGTTAACTATGAAACAAGAGGCTGCTCCGGCTAAGAAGTCCTTCTCCCTTAAAGTGGGATGGTGCTTGCTTATGACTCCACACTAAAATACCAAGGGCAGGTAACGTTTCCTGATGTGTTCCAGCATGCCAAGTACTGTTGGGAAGAGCCCCACTGAAGTCTCGTGGTATATCATAGTCTTCATAGAAAGAAACGGAAGCACTGTAACTTAGCGGAATTGGCCAAACGTCAAATCTAGGGGTCAGTGACTTCAGAGCCTTTGGGGACATCTTCGAGGATTCCCAAACCGTCCCCCTGTGGGAAGATGTAACAACGCACCTGTGGACAGCCCCACTCCGGAGAGTTATCTTTTCTGTGACCATTTGTAGTACATGATCCCACTGATTTAAAGCTTTTTTAGGGATGAGGAGGCGAGAAGCCGGGCTTATGAGGTCTCCATTTGCAATCAAGCTGTGAGGGGAAAAGAAAAGAGGAATGTATCTGAAACAGTCATGCTCATCACATTCAAATTCCCAACCCCCAAGGAAGTACACAGCCAATTAATCCTGCCCTCCAACTTACAAAATGGTGCAGGGCTCGTGCAGCGACTTCCTGAAGCGGGCGGACACGTTGATCCTGCTGTGAATGACAGGTTTCACCTTCAAAAGCAAAGGGAAAGAGATCGAAAGCTCCCGATGGGGAAACAGGATGTTCTCTGTTACACTGAAATCACTACGGCAATGCCATCTTGTTCTGACTCCACTTTGTGTTTGCCTAGATAGTTCTCAGCCCTGTACCTCACTCCGCACAAAGGCAAAAAACATTTGAGATTTCCATGGCCTTGACCATGGTCCGGATGTACTAACCAAAGTAATTAAACTAGGAGAAAAGCATAAGCCAAAAGTAGCTGGCATTAGCCCTGACAGCGCGCACCTGCAGATAGGAACCTAGGATAACTGAGGGGCTTCACCCAGTAGCTTCACCCAGTGGGCACAGATGCCAAGACCCTCAGACACACATCTGGCAGAGCTCAGAGTCCGGTGCTTCCTCTTCAAGGCCTGACTGCACTCTGCACCATGGTTTGCATCTCTCCTCAGGCAGTGGCCAGCAATAGCAACCAATGACAGTACTTAGGGTTTAGGGGTGAAGTCCCCCATTATATTAATGTGCTTTCTGTTGGTATTAGAAACACCATGACCAAAAGAAACCTGGAGAACAAAGGGTTTATTTGGCTTTTAATTCCCATTTACAGTCCATCACTTGGGGAAAGTTAGGGCAGAACTTGGAGGCAGAAACTAAAGCAAATACCGTGAAGAAATGCTGCTTAGTGGCTCGCTAGCTTGCTCTTTTACACCATCGGGACCAGCTTCTCCGGGATGGCATCACCCCCAGTGGGCTGGGCCCTCCCCTCCCAAATCAATCATTAGTCAAGAAAGTGCCCACAGGCTTGCTTACAGCCCACTCTGATGGAGACATTTTCTCAAATAAGGCTCCCTCTTCTCAGAAGACTAGTTTATGTGAAGTTGACAAAAACTATGAGTACACCCAAACATTGAAAAATTGAAAAAAGAAGAAGAAGAAGAAGAAGAAGAAGAAGAAGAAGAAGAGGAAGAGGAAGAAGAAGAAGAAGAAGAAGAAGAAGAAGAAGAAGAAGAAGAAGAAGAAGAAGAAGAAGAAGAAGAAGAAGAAGAAGAATGGCAGCAATTTTGCCTAAGAGCAGCTGTCACCTATTGTGCCCCACTGCCCAGGAAGTGCTATGCTAACTTCCATATTCTGCGCTTCTTCTCATCATCGAGCAGTGTCATTACCATAGACATCACCGCTTGAGGAAGCTGGAGCTTGGCTAATTTGCCTAAAGCACATGTAAGAAGGCACATAATTGCGGTCTGTAACACCAGCAGCATTCAAGGAGGAGGCTGAGGCAAGAAGGTTGTGAGATCAAGCCTGGGCTACAAGGTGAGGCATTGTGAGAAGAGCTGTGGGGGAACAAAGGAGAAGGGGGTGGGAGTTGAAAGAAGAGGAGAAGGAAGAGGAAAAAGGAAGAAGAAGGAGGAATGAGGAGGGGAGAGAAGAATAAAATGAAGAAGAGGAGGGAAAGAGGAGGAGGGGAGGAGCCACAACAGCAGCATTGTTAGGGAGGGGCCTGTGGGCAGCTCGCTATAGCTGGGCTCACTGCTGGCTGAAGGTTAGCCCTGAGTGATTCGGGGCAGCCTTTCCTCTAAGAAATGGTCCATGTTTAAGGAAGAATTCGGCCATTCTCCCGTGCCTGAAACAGTGCCCATGAATGCAGCTGCCACTTGTACAATAAATGTCGGTTGGAATTCAATTAAAAACTACTCTAACTTAGAATCGGGTTTTAAAACTTTTATGGTAGCAGCTTTTCCAGTTCTATTCCCACAGGTGTTGGGCTTAAATTAATACTTAGAGTGATGCTGGTGTTTTGTTTCATTTTTGTTAAGTGCTTATCACGTACCACCTGGGCCTCAACAAAGTCAAGTACCCAGAGAAACACATGGTAAAAAGGAACTGCCCCTCTCACCCCCGTTCCATAGGCACCAGGGTGGAATCAATGGTAGCAACCTTCAATAGGGTCTCTGCATGTTATCAGTGCAGATCCAGCAGACACGCAACGTTTAACCTAAGTGATGGAGGGCTGCGGCCACTCAATACTTTGCTTTCTTAACTTGGTGATCTGCTGTGGAAACTGTTTCACACTGCTACTGTGAGGGGGAGCTGCTTCCTTCACGCCTGCTGTCTGCACTGTACCCCAGAGGTGCTGTAACTCAGCCAACCTCCCCTGAAGCAGTCCTTGTGTCTCAATGTCTCCCACTCATTTGCATAAACCTATACATTTATCTACACAATCAACAATGACAACTGAGAATTTTCTGAAATAAAGAATAAGTAATTCTTTTAGATTGATGACATTTACGACAAGATCAAGTTGATCTGAAGACCTCTTCATTTGCTTAGCTCATACCATTCCATAAAAACCTAGGCTTAACACACAGATCATGCCATCTACGTGACAGGCTGGGGCTTACGTAGTCCGTAGAAGACCTTAAAGCCCTATAGCGTGTTCGATTACTCTTAGGTCTTAACAGGTTATGTGTGAAGGAAGCGCCACCCAGGTGCAGGACAGACCTTCCTGCTCTGTGCCACTGACAGTCCCTTCCTCAGAATCCTCCACCTCCAGAGCACAACTCTACTTCCTTGCAGGCAGCTCAGCTGACAGCTGCTAGGGTGCCCACAGTCTTTTTCCCCAGCACTCATTGTGTTGTACTTACTTGGTTTGCAAATTGCCAATCCCCTGTTACCTTAGGAACGCTCAGCGTTACCCAGTGTGACATAGTCAGCATGGACTATGTCAGCTGACAAGTTTTTCATGTGTATACACCTTGTCACATACTCACTTGTAGTTTAAAACCCTGTTGGGTTTTTGAATTAAAGATAAGTAACCTATATAAAGAAATGACTTTGAAGCTTTTGTCTAAATTATTTCACTTTAGTAATTTAGAGAAATAAATATATGCGGTTATAAAATAATTTTGTAACTTTATTCTGAATACAAAATTCTGAATAAATTTGAAAAACTATCATGGCGTTTGTGTGAATACTGGTTATTTTCTCCATGGTTATTTTTAGCATGGCACAGATAGTCTCTAAGGGTTCATGATTAACCACCTAAATTGAAGACTAATCTTAATTATATGCAGCTCAGTCATACTAACTAAATAGCTGCATTGTCATTTTCTAACAGACCAATCAAAGTATCTGAAAAACAAAATGATATGTCTGAATTGGAAAATCATCTAAGAACATCATATAAAGCAATTTTACTTTTTGAAAAATTATATTTTTGCTTTTGTTTTGAGACAGGTTCTTATGTTTCCTAAGTTTACCTCAAATTTGTCATACAGCCAAATTAGGCCTTGAACTACTGATCTGCCTTCCTCCCTCCTTCCCTCCTTCCCTCCTTCCCTCCCTCCCTCTCTCCCTCCCTCTACCCCTCTATCTCTCCCTTCCTCCCTCCCTATCATTTATCTGTCCCCATCTACTCTCTTTGATTTCTATTACTCATGGTCAGAATTTCCCATCTCCTCCTGTGTGTTAGGAATTTTGTCCCTTTCTAGTCCTTGGGTGGGACGTGCAAGCCTGTGGGAGGCACGGCATACTAAATTACAGCGTGTGCTGTGGAGACCCAGACCTAGCTCCTCCTCCCCAGCTGTGTGTTGCTGTACTTACTGACCTTCCTGCTCCCTCTACCCCAGCCATGTCCTTACCAACCTCTCATGACTGCTGTTTCACTCCGGTCTCCTACAAGAAGATTCATTCCCACAAACAATTAGTGATGCCCGTTTATTTGGGTCTCAGTTGCAGGTTACAAACCTGCTTAGCCTGTTCACCTGCATGACCTACCCCTGGTGTACCAGGTCTGAGTGGGTGTTGCTTACTCTGCAGCCCTGATGTACACTCCTCCAGACTCACATCATTCTCTTGCTAATACTGTTTACGTCACAGGTCAAGGAAAAGTGTATGTGCTGATAATGGAATTAATAAAAATTTAAGGACTCTTGCTCACTGTTGTCTCCCATTATCCAGAATCATAATACTGATCACCAGTAGCACATGGCCAACAACTCTCCCAGAGCTCTGGAAAGTCCCCATCCCAGAAGATTGGGTTTAATTTATTATGCATTTAGATGCATGCATGATGCACCATTTAGAAGCATGCATGATGAGTTGGTTGTGACAGCACACTCCTGTTACTCCAGGACTGGGGAGAAAGGGAGGGGAGGGAGAGGGAGGGAGGGAGGGAGGGAGGAAAGGGAGGGGGCAGGGAGGGAAATGATAGATAGATAGATAGATAGATAGATAGATAGATAGATAGATAGGTGGTAAATAGAGATGACTAGGTGATAAGTAGACAGATAACTGATAGATGAGACAGATGATAATATAAACATAGAAGACAGTTCAAAGTAGATAGATAGATAGATAGAAATAAAAGATAGATAACAGATAATTGATGAATAGATTAAAGATCAACAAATGATAGATGATAGATAGATAGATAGATAGATAGATAGATAGATAGATAGATAGAAGTTAGATAAATGGTAGATTAGATGAAATAGGTGATGTATCTGTTAATCAATCAATCAATGTGGAGAGGTTGGAATAATTCTAAGTTAACCTAAAGAGTTGCTTAGTGAGCTAATTGCGCAGCGGCAGCAGCACACCCTGGGCTGCTCCCAGGGGCTGTTAAATGGCACTTGCCACCTTTTCAACCCTGGACCAAGAAAAGCAAAGTCAGCCTAAGGACCCAAGGGAGCAAGCAGAGTGGATTCTCACAATCGGACGAGCGCTCACCTCCTGTAAAAGCCCCTTACACTGCTTAAGGGTTCCGTTTGCAATACTTTCTAAAATGCCCGGCTATTTAGAGAAACAAACGTACTAAAGTTAATCATTTGCCAAATTCAGGCCAACATGCGTTAGGTTTTAACTCTTCTTTCCTTCTGGTATATATTTTAGGGACTTTGAAAATCTTTGAGGAAACTTTGTTACTTTGCAAGCATTACCCAGCATCAAAAAGGAAACAAAGTCCCTTGCAAAATATTTAATCAATGTTTACCGTTTAAAAAAAAAAGGATAAAAAGTTTAAAGACACAAAAAATAAATAATTTACCTAGAAATCAATGTAATAAATAGACATAGCCAAGTATAAATTGTCCTAAGGAGATTTTTAAAAACCATCCAAGGATCTGGGCATGGTGACCTAAGCCTTTACTCCCAGCATTCTGCAGGTAGCAGAAGGTGGGTCTCTGTGAGTCCAAGACCAGCCTAATCTACATAGTAAGTTTCAAGCCAGCCAAATCTGTCTACACAGTGAGATTCTACAAAAAAAAAAAAAAGTGTGAAGCTCAATGTCAGAGAGTCTTGTCTGGGATACATAAGGTACTGGGCTTGATCCCTGTTACCACCCGGAAAAGAAGAGTAACAGCTGTCATCATCGTCATTCCTTATCCCAACATCACTATTTTCAATGGGATAAAAGACAGCTAAAGCCAGTGCCACAGTGAGCACACACTCCACAGGACTGAGCCTGCTCTGCTGCTGACCATGGCCCTTATAAGTGACTTCGGAAAGAACCTCTATCAGGGGATAGATAGTTCATTCTAGGAACTGTCCCTAAACTTGACAGATAAGCCATTTGTCATAAAAATGCTCAGGGTCCATGACCTGAAAAAGACACCTGAAAGGGAAAGACTTTACAGCAAGAAGTGAAGACTGTGAGCAGCCACGTCAAGACTCATAAGAAAGATGTAAGACACAGGCTCACTCCTGCTTAGAGGGAACACAATAGGAGTCAGTTGCATCTGCCAAAACGAGGAGAGCTGGAAGGCATTTATTTTTAAAAACACACAAAGTAGCTTAAGTTTCAAAGAAATCTAATTTCTAGAGATGACCTAAATTCTAAAGAGCACAAGTTCGAAGTAAGAAGAAATCTAAGACTTGCATGCCCAGGATGACAAACCTTCCGTAGCGAGTTAGCCAGAGGATGGGCTGGCATTGTAGAGAAGACAAGGATGTAATAAGGTCCACACCACCAACAAACTCTTCTGCACCTGGAGCCGACTTCAGGCGCACAGAAGTGTAACAGAAGCTAGGAGCAAGGCAAAGAAGCAGAAACAGAACCCAGTGGCAGGAAAGGCTGGAGGTAGGGCTGGGTAATAGAGTCTCCTGTGGCACACACTGTTAGCAGTTGGACCAACTGTCAAGAGACACCCCTAAATCTCCTCAGCATTAGCTTCCAAGCCCTGAGAGAAGGCCTAATTTTACTCTTGCAGGGTTTGGAAGCAGTGGTGTAGTGATGGCAGGTCAAGCTGCCTCCAGCCTGTCCTGAAGCTAGTCTCGGGCTGGGGACAACCAGCCCCTCTCCTGGCACTCATCACAGAGGCAGGGACACTTTCTTCCGAGGAAAAGTATTATGTGCTTACAGTTCCTACACATAACAGAATGGTATATAAGGTCACCTCTACACAGCAAACACTACAGAACAATTCAAACGAGGTGGGACATTGAGCCTATTGTTAAGGAAAAATAAAACAAAAACAAAAACCAAGAGCAAACCAGAGATGGCCAGAGATGTTGAGATGGGCAATAATGTTTTTACTGTAACTGTTAATAATACATTAAACAGCTTGGTGGCATAGGGATGGGTATATCAAACAAAACTCAAGCTATATGGAAAGATCTAGACCATAATTTGAAACTTCAAAAAGAAACAAATGAAAATCTAGAAACAATAAAACAGAGCATCTGAAATGAGGAATTTGTTACATAGGCTTAGCAACCTAGACACAGCAGAATATACCTGGGAAAGCATCCTGTGAAAGGGGAAATGGAGGCCCAGGGAGATGGCTTTGCTGCTAAGGGCACTGGCTGCACAAACCTGGCAGCCTGAGCCCTGGAGGCTACATGGAGAAGGAGAGAACCGACTCCATATGACTACAATAACACACACACAGACACACACACACACACACACACACACACTCAACCAATCAATAAATAACTCTAAAAAAATTAATTAGTTCCATTAATGTTATAAGAAACAAGAAATGAAATGGCATTTTAAAGCACAAAAAAGTCAAAGAATGAATAACACACCGAAAGTTGCACTGCATACCATTAACAAGAAACATACTTTAGGTATAAAGACAGGAGCAGATGAGAAAGCATGGAAACACGCTGACTGAATCTTAAGCAAGTCAGTCCACAGGGTTTAATCAATGAAACAGTATAGGAGATAAATAATGCCCATTTTCTCAATAACTGTCATAGATAACACATATATTTACCTCTAAAGTTGGCTATTTGTTTTTAAAGAGTTTATACTTTTTATTATATGCATGTATGTGTGTGTTCATCTGTGAAAATTTTGCCACTGCCAACCAAGTTTCTATCTGTGCACACATGAATACAAATGCCCACAGAGTTTGCAGAGGCTCTTGACCCCTCGGAGCTCCATGACAGGCACTTGTAAGTTGCCAGTTATGAGTGCTGGGATGCAAACTCAGTTCCTCTGCAGGAGCGGAGTGTGCCCTTAACACTGAGTCATAGCTCAGCCCCAAAGTTGAGTATTTCTTAGGGGACAGAACATCTACAATATATGCTGATGTCTTGAGTCTATTTTTCTAGTATCATTGTGTTCTTTGATACCAGAAAATTAAGCTCCAACAGATCAAATATTAGCATTTCAGAATACTATAAGAAGCTGTTTTTAATCTCATGGTGTTCTATGGTATCTCATGGTGTCTCTGGTGCACTTTGATTGTGACCGTTCTGTTTCCTTTGCTAACTCCTCCTCCTGTGGACCCACAGGCAAAGGTCAGCACGCCCTCTCTGGGATTCCACTCCTCCTCTGTTTACTTGTTAACCTGAGCATCCTCCTGGCTGAGGTTATCCAACCCACTGCTATCAGACCTTCCCTGTTCATTTCTTAACCTCAATATCCTCCTAGCCGAGGTGATCCAGCCCACTGCTACCTGACAGAATTTTGCCACTGCCAACCAAGTTCCTGTCTGCCGCCTAGATCTTTCTCCTGACAATGAATGTGTCCACTTCTTCACCCTAAAGTGAACATTTAGAAAAATCTATTTGTATCTAAGCCTTCACCGAGTCACTGTAACATAAAATTTTATTATTGCGTCTCACCATGTTCAAAGATAACTTGCACTTTTTTCAAAGCAGCTGAAAGACAACATACTACTGAACACTCACCAGAAAACCTCAATGACGGGGCCATGGCTCCCTACTGTGAGGACAATAGGACCTCACAAATCATCTCACTCTGCTTCCAGAATAGCTGAGCACAATTCCTGCCTTTGGTGCCTTTCCTCAATCAACCACCCATTTCTGAATTCTTCTTTGGGCAGTACAGGCCCAAGCATGCAACTTCCCAGTGCGAGAGTCTTCAGAGGCTGCCTCTGCCTTGGACGAAGGTCACAGCCTTGGACCCAAGGTTTGAGCTCATGTCCTCTGGCCGCACCCAGCATGCAATGGTCTCGTTCAATAATCTACTCTCTCACAGGCTATTCAATCAGCTGGCTAGAATTCTTCCTCTCAGAAATTCTGTACCATTCTTCTGGGGACTCTCCTGTGCATCCTCCATTAGTATAATATACCCTTCTCCTGTTATAAGTACTGGGCTGTGTCTTTCTTTTCATTTTCCTAGCAAGCACACTCATCTGTAACTCATTGGTGATACTTTGGAAATAGAACACTTCCATTAAACAATAATTAGGATGAGGTTTGGGGGGGTTGTTTTGGGGGTTTTTTGTTTGTTTGTTTGCTTGCTTGCTTGCTTGCTTGCTTGCTTGCTTTAGCACAAACCATGCTCAGAACTCTAACCAAACGTTGTCCCCTTTGCTGTTTTTCATCTTTATAGGGCAACCATTTTTATTTTCTAAAAGCTTACAACTTTAACTATAAAATTCCTTCAACTGCATCCACATTTATTACTGCAAAGGACCTTATAAGTTAGCACTGGCCTATGTTTTATTTGTATTACATCTCTTTATTTATTCCAAGGTAGGGGTGCACTGTGCCACAGTAGGTATGTAATGTCAGAGGTCAACTTTTGGGAATGGTTCTCTCATTTTTACCACATAGGTCCCAGGGATCGAACTCAGGTCATCAAACTTGGTGGCAAGTGCCTTTACCCGGTGAGCCCTTTCGCCAGCCCTGTGGTTAACACTGTTCTAACCATGACGAGCCTCCTCAGGAGCCAAATGGTCACAGACGCCCCTTGTTTCTCCTCCCAGGTTTCTTAGTGACCATTCTGCCTGCTAGGGGCATCAAGATAAAGCTGTCCACTAGCGGAAAGAGCTGGCATGTACTTGTAGTCATCTAGTTGAGGTCTTTACTAGGGTATGTGAAGATGGACAGGTGCACATACTCTAACATTAGCATATGCCATGTTCATTCAATGATCTCAAATTCACTCGCTCCTCTCCAGCTACTATTGTAAAATATAGATGACATAATCTCATGAATACAATTTTTTTTTTTTTTTTGCACACAGGACAAAAATCAAAGCTTACAGAAATTCCAGATCCTAGAAGTGGTGGTAGATTCAGGCCCCTGCTTAAATAAGATTTTACTGTTCAGCTATGATGATTTTAAAAAATTCCAACCAGCCTAACTTCAGGAAGGCCCTAGTCACAGAAGGTGTTGCTAATTACAATGGGCACGGTGCTCAGAACATCCCCAGGAGACTACAATTACTCTGAGCTGATGAAACACCTCGGCTCTGCCGGAGTCCTGTGCGGATCCCTGTGCTGTGCCCGGCACAGGCACCAATTCCCAGAAGATGGGCTAAGGTGCATCTGTCGGGCCGGCTTAGCCTCTCTTACTCAGATAGTTTTGCCAAATATGCTCACTATCAAATGGATTTATACATCTGTCTTCAACTATTGTCTAAACAGAATTCTTCCTTTCCCTAGAGCAAGAAAACAATTCAAAACAAATTAATAGTTCAGCTGTTCAAAGCACAGCAAGATGGGAGATTTGTGTTTAACTTAAAAGGGATCTAAAACAGGGAGGGGGTGATAGTTCAGTGAGGACCTGAGCTGGATCCCCAGAACTCATGGGACAAAAACAAAGCCAAGTATGACGGTGTACAGGTCTAGTCTAGTCCTGGGGAGACAAAGACAGGAGGAGCCCTAGAGCTTGAGGGCCCGCCCCTAGCTTACTTGCTGAGTCCCAGATCAGTGAGAGACTCTATCATATGTATATGATCTTGTTGGATATATATGAAAATTAGCTATATATATATACACACACACACACACACACACACACACACATACATACATACATGGAGGACCAACAAGATGTCTTAGGGGAATAAAAGTGATTTCCATACAAGCCTGAAGACCTGAGTTCAATTCCTGGAATCCACAGTGAAAGGAGAGAAGTGACTCCCAAAACTGTGACCTTCATATGCATAAATCAACACACACACACACACACTCCAAAAGATAAAATATTTGTCACAGAAGTTAATTCTTGGAAATCGTTTAAATGTATGTGTATACTAAACAAATGCTCATATTGCTAAGTCTTCAACCAAATTTGATCCAATTAAATCTATTTCCCAACATGTCTAATGATTATAAGCCATTGACATTACAGTCTAATTTTCTCTTTAGTGCACTCTGTGGAATATTTTTGAAAGATCACATTAACCCTGGGAACTCCTTATATGCAATGTTAAATCTCTGGCTAATTACCTTAATCTAAAAATGATTAATTCAACGGGCACTTTGCCTTATATAGAAAGCAGACAGTACCTGAATACTGTCAAGGCATTCATAAGTAAGTCTGTGTGGGTCCCTCTAATGCTATGCTGGAGAGAACAATATGACCCCTATAAAGTTAAAAAATAACCAATTAACCCAAGAGAACTCTCAGAAGTTACGGGAACTGCCGCTAACCAAGCATTTAAAACGAATGCCGCTTAGGACTGTGCCTTTTCTGTGCATGGCCCTTCCTACTACACCACACTTGCTGTCTCACCAGCAGCAGCTTCTGGTTTGTTTTGTTTTCCCAGATTGGGTCTAGGCTACCAAACCAATCTGGAAAGCAGACTATATATTCTCACTAAAAATACAGACTATATATTCTCACTAAAAATACAGAGGTCCAACACAGTGCAGAGAGCAATCCCAGGTGAGGATGGGCAGGGCAGGAAAGGGAGGAGTGTAGAATAGGGAGACATCTTACACCTGCATGGAAGCCAGGGTTCCTATGCCACATATGTGCCACACATATGTGTATTGTATAAACACATGTGTGCTCAGAGGTTGTTCTTAATATTAAGAAAGCTATTGACACACCTCCAGGGGGAGAAGCTACCATTGTTAGCCAGCCCTGGCTTTATGCTTTATGCTAAGGATTCAGTGTGGAGGAAGGCAGACAACACACACACACACACACACACACACACACACACACCGTCACCACCACCACCAGCACCACCATCACTTTTTCTCCCTGGAGCATAAGAATGGCAGTATGAATGTAAGGGGGGACATTCAGCCTCCCATGGGAGCCCTGAGCTGGCCTAGCATGTCAACAACTCTTCACTGACAGCATCCCCGACACACACTGCTTTGTCACCTGGGTGACTCTACATGTGCACACCTAAGATATGGATCACTCATTTCACTTCCATGTCCCTAAAATAACTAAAAGGTCTTACTTTCTCCAGAGACATTAAAATATTACTACAATGTTACTACAACGCAAATTATCTTAGGCAAAAAGAAAAGCTTCGAAATTTTAACTATTAAAAATATGACTTTGCTAACCCTGGGTGTCAAATAATCACTAAGACAACAGAACTCTCTGATGTTTGCAGTGAATATTATGTAAACAAATGGAATCAGATCCAGGTATCCTTTAATAATTTGAGAAAATGACATCAATGTAAAATATGAGAGAGACTATGAATTGCTACATTCACCCAAGTTCTTCTATAAAATCATCTGCAAACATCATTTTGGTTGTTTTCTAGATACTCTGTCTGTAGCTTTGTATTGCACAAGGTGAACGGGAGAGGAACGAATTTTGCATCGGCAAGCATCGTTGATTCGGAAAGGCAAGAGATCCAAGGAGAAATTCTGCCCAGTGGTACGTAATGCACAGTGAAGCCTAGGACACCTCTTCAGCTGCTCTGAACAGTTGCAATGCGTATTCCGTCCTTAACAGAACCATTAAATGTACGAGCAGTGTCATGGGCCTGAGAATACGTATTCCGTCCTTAACAGGACCATTAAATGTACAAGCAGTGTCATGGGCCTGAGATTACGTATTCTGTCCTTAACAGAACCATTAAATGTATGAGCAGTGTCATGGGCCTGAGATGTTTTCTTCCCTAAAAGCAAAATATGATGATTTAAGTGTGTTTCTTAGATTAATCTGGAATCTGAAGTTAATAAATGCTTTTCCTACATATGTAAAACAACAATACTTCTCTGATAGAAGTTCCAGTGAAGAGCCAATGAGATGGTTCAATAGGTGACTGCCACCAGGCCTGACGACCTGCGTCTGATCCGCAGGACCCACATGGTGGAAGGAAAGAACTGACTCCCATGTTACCCTCCCACCTCTATACGAGGAACACACATATCCACACAAGTTAACTAACAGTTACTGAGGTGTGGTGGCACATGCCTTTAGGGTTAGAGGCAGAGGCAGACAGATCTCTGGAGTTTGAGGCCAGCTTGGTCTACATAGCAAGTTATGGGACAGTCAAGACTACATAGGAAAACCACATATAGAGAAAGAAAGAAAGAAAGAAAGAAAGAAAGAAGAAAGAAAGAAAGAAAGAAAGAAAGAAAGAAAGAGAGAGGGGGGGAAGGAGGGAGGGAGAGAGAGACAGAGAGAGAGAGAGAGAGAGAAAGAAAGAAAGAAAGAAAGAAAGAAAGAAAGAAAGAGAGAGAGAGAGAAAAGGAAGGAAGAAAGAAAGGAGCAATACTTGTGAGAATACTCCAATTTCTAGGGTAGAAGGTGACACTCATAAATCGATGCCTTTTTAAATGGACAGTCTTTTTTTTTTTTTTTTTTTTTTTTTTGGTTTTTCGAGACATGGTTTCTCTGTGTAGCCCTGGCTGTCCTGGACCTCACTTTGAAGACCAGGCTGGCCTTGAACTCAGAAATCTGCCTGCCTCTGCCTCCCGAGTGCTGGGATTAAAGGCGTGTGCCACCAACGGACACTGTGTTTCTGCAGCTCTTCAGTGAAGTACTTCTACCTGAAGAATTAACCAAGAGTCAAGTTCACCCAAGTCAACCACCAGCCATTAATACACTTACACCATCTGAGATGCCCAGAAGGCCTGCCGTGTCATCCACACAGATCACTGGGAGCTTAGAAGTCAGGGCTAGAGACACAGACTTGAGGATAATTATTGCATGGGTGATATTTAAAGCCATGAAACTAAATTAATTTACTAAGTGTGATAGCTAATTTTCATTGCCAGCTTGACTAGAGTTGAAATCGTCTAAGAGACACACTTCTGGGTGTGAGGGTCTGTGAGGGCATCTCCAGAGAGGTTTTGAGAAGGGTCTATGCTAAATTAAATGTGGGTAGCACCCTCCCATAGGCTTGAGGCTCATACATAAATAAAAGTGGGGGAGAGAGAAAGCCTGATGAGCCAGCAGCGCTTCCCTTCCCCAGGGATCATCTATCTGCCTTTCCCTCCCCCTGGAATGCCTCCCCTGCCTGGATGGACTGCTGAGCCAGAACAGAGCCTTCTCTCCTTATTGCTTCTTGTTGGGTGCTGAGTAATGACTACACTAAGGAAGGAGTAGGAAGGGAAGAAGCGGGTTTGAGAGCAACCCTTAGAGTTAGGTAATGGAGGAGAAGAAAACTAGAGGAGAAATAAAGAGAATTAGGGAAATAAAAGGGAACCAAGAGAGTGTGATGTTCTGAAGGGAAGACTGGTATGGCTTTTGATATTGGTACTGGTATTGGTATTGGTATCAGCATTGGTCTTGGTATTATTATTATTGGTACTGGCAATTGAGCACTGCTAAGAAGAAGATTAACATAAGAAACAAATGCTGAAGCACTGGCAGGCTTAAACTGAATGGAGAAATAGAAAGTCTTACATGCTCTTGTAAACGTGAGAAAAAAAACAGGACAGAATAATGAAAACTAATTCCTCAGCTCAGAAGCCATTGTTGAAGAACAGCCTGCTGGGGCAGTGCAGGGAAGCTTCCTCTTATAAATGGTATTTTCTTTAGCAACTGTTCATGGAATGTCCTTAAGGCCATCTGACGTTCTCTCATCAGGACGTGCCAGCTCACTCTTACTACTAAAAGAAGTTATAAGCTTTCTTTCTTTAAAAAAACAAAAACAAAACTTGTAAAAAACTTTTTTTATTTTATTTTATGTGTGTGAGAGTTTTGCCTGCATGGAAGTAAATCTACCTCATGTATGAAATGCCCATGGAGGACCGAGGAGGGTACTGGATTCCCTGGAGTCAGAGTTACTGGCCACACCGTAAACTGTCAGGTGGGTGCTAAGAACCAAGCCTGGGTGTTTTGCAAGAGCAGCCAGTGCTCTTAACCAGAACCATCTCACCAGCCCCCCACTAAGAGTTCTCACATAATAGCTTGTAGGCTGCTCTGTTCTGATAAAAACCTCTTCCCTTTGTTCTCACACTATACCAGAGGCCATCCCTGCCTGTGCATGTGAACACTGAAGTGCAGCCCCTTTAATGTCCTGGAGTAAGAGTTCCTTCATCGGAGAGCCTTCTCTAATTGTTTGACTCAGTCACAGAAATAAACGAACCTGTTACACATCAGTAACGCAATCAGACCGGAAAGGGTGCATTCCGGGTCCACCATAGGCTTAGATGCTTGAAGGTACGTCTAGAAGGTACAGCTCAGCTGGAGGAAATGGATCACTGAGGATGGACCCTGACATCTGAGAGCCTGACACCACTTCCTGTCTCCTCTCTGTTTCCTGTGCAGATGCACCATGCCTTACATCCCTGCCACCATGCCTTCTCAGCCATGATGTTGTGGGAAATATTTTTTTAAAAGAACCCACCAACTTTCTACGGGGCCTGACCATACTTCCGCACTCCTGCCAGCCTGCCAGTTCTCCGGGCCACAGGGCTCCCACTCAGCCATCTCTCCGGCGGGGGTAGGGAAGGGGGGGGGGTGGGAAGACCGAGTTCCTCTCACGTCCATGCAACGCTCCACACACCCCTGGAACGGTTGCATCTCACAACACCCAGTACCCTGGTAGAATCATGACTCTTTTTGTTTGTTTGTTTGTTTGTTTTGTTTTGTTTTTCGAGACAGGGTTTCTCTGTGTAGCCCTGGCTGTCCTGGAACTCACTTTGTAGACCAGGCTGGCCTCGAACTCAGAAATCCGCCTGCCTCTGCCTCCTTAAAGCTTAATTAATCAATCAGATTTATGTAACAATAATAACACAATTTACAAGATGCCAATACAATAATTTCAGAGCCAATTGATAATGATAAAAGCTTTATCCCAATATTTCTAACTTTGTGGAATCATAGCTACTTGTGGCTGGTAAATGCTGCAGGTACAGGTCTGAAGCCATCTTGGTTCTTCTCCCTACTCTCTGGGATGAAAAGTTCTCTCTGCCACTTTTAGCTCCGCCTCCCTTTTCCCTGTCCAATCACAGATCTCCTCTGCACTAACATAACTGGACAGGGAAAATCCTGCAACACCAGGTATCCTCAGATTGTAAGCCAAACTAAATCAATCCTTCCTTTCTTATGTTGCTTCTTGTCTGTTATTCAGTTACAACAACAACAACAAAAAGTAACTAGTACCATGGAAAAGGGAGGGGGAGGGCTCATCTACATTGCCCGAGAAAATAGGATCCTTGCTGTATCGTGGAAAATCTAAACACAAAAGCACCAAATGCCTATTCTATACTATACTTACCAAAATGCTTCATCTATAAGTATGGGCTAGCAATCCTACATAGTACATCATATGATATTATTTAATTAACTAAATAATATTATTAAATTTAATGTGGCTAGTAATGAGAACAGAGGTTTCCACTGTTACAGAAAGACGTTGGAGCTCCAGAGGTGCACTTAGCAGGTGGAACTTATTCAGAGAATGAGAACTAAGGAATGGGTGCACGTCAGAAGGAGTCCTACTATGCTGGAAGGAGTCCTACTGTGCTGGAATATAACTAGATGTATGAGGATAAACTCAGATGTCCAGAAGCATATCTGGATACATCTACATTTATGCAGATGGATGGGTGTAGAATACTGCAGCGGTGTGGATGTGTGTTCTCATGCATCTACTTCCTAGCTCCGCGTACTGAGCAGACCTCCAAGCTGTGATACCCCAAAAGCAAGGAACACTCTATGCCCAGATGAAGGGTTTGAATACTACCTTAATCAAATTCAAGACTAAGTACTAAAAATTACTAATGAATCTGCAGATCTCTGCTATTAGAAGGTAAGGAAGCACTCGGAGACTAGCAGGGCCTTGACAGCCATTTTGATGGAGTGACCAGGGTCCCAAGCAGGGATAATATAAGCAACAAAAGTAATAATGACAGTATTGGATTTTAGCTAAAAACAAATATCCCTGGTCCTGACAAAATGACAAAGCTACCTTATGGTGTAAGTCTGATGACCTAAGATCATCTTCAGAACCCAAGGGGAGGTTGAAAGAGAAAATATGTGCCACGAAGTGCTTCTAACCTCCATGTGCACACTGTGACACATTTGTATGTACATGTGCATGCATACAAATATTAATAGTAAGTAAAATTTAAAAATAAATACCCATATCCATACTAATACATAAAGTAAAATGAATAAATAAGAAGAAAATTGCTCTGTACAGTAGAACTCCAGTTAGGGATGTAGAAGAAATAAAGAGAAGAGGAAACCATCACAGGCCAACATACGATGTCAGCTGATGCAGAAAGGAGCCACTGGTTCATCATGGACTCTGGGTGGAGCCCTGACTAAGGAAAACGGTGCACCTGCGCAGTCTCCAAGTCTCTCCACAGGGCATCCCTGTCAGCTTAGAAAGCTGGCAGATATGACTCATAGCTTTGTCATAAGGTTAACATCATCGTCAGCGCCACACACTCACATCATTCACTGCCAGGACAGTTAACACTAAATAAGAGGCTTGGTTTGGCCTGCTGAAATGAGATTTCCCTGCTCTCAGTTGTCTGGGCAAATCAGCTACTTTGAACAGTTTATTGTCTCTTTGAAAGGAATATAGTCCTTTGCGATGGTAGACGGGCATTCATCACTTGTAAGAACATCTCCTCAGGGACTTCTGAACCATCTCTCAGAAATGTAAGGAAGAGGAGCCTGACAAGATGGACCAGGGGGTAAAGGTACTTGCCAATAAACGTGGTTACCTGAGTTAGATCCCAGGACCAAGATGATGGAAAGAGAGAACCAATTTCTACCAGTTGTCTTCTGACATCTGCAGGTGTGCCATGGAATGCACGTATCTATCTGCAATGCCCCCCAGCACAATACACACCCACACCTATATATCCACACCCACACTATATATGTGTGTGTGTGTGTGTGTGTGTGTGTGTGTACGATATATATATATACATATATATGTATATATATGTGAAAGTTTTAGGTAAATCCATTTAAATATTTATTTATCGTTATTTTATGTGCACAAGTATTTTGCGCATGTATGTCTGTGCAACACAGAGAATGCCTGGTGCCCAGACAGGCCTGAAGAAGGTATCAGATACCCTGGAACTGGAGTTACAGATGCTCGTTAGCCACTGAGAATCAAGTTCCAATCCTCTGGAAAAGGAATTAGCGCTCTTAACTGCTGAATCGTATCTCCAGCCCCAATAAATAAAGACTTTAAAGCAAAGGTAAAGTCCACGGAGGGAGGCAGCGCCTCCATTCCCAGGGACCTGTGGGAGAGCAGAAAGCAAAGTCAGTGGCTAAGAGCCTAAGGGGAATGCCTCGCTCCGAGCTGCTAAGATAACTGTCATCATGGTCTGAGGAGTCTGCTTCTCCTCTGGGTGAGGGCAGTTCACACCAGTGCTTAGCGCAACTAAAATAGAACAACTGTGTACAAAGGGTGCTGTCCAGAGCCCTTACTGAAGGGCTGGTTACTCAGCATCTGAAAAACATGGCTGTCAGAGGTTGCAGGTGCCAGGCTATTCAAAATGGTGAAGATTCCTCCTGCCTTGCAATCCTTGGTAGACTATCTATAATTACCATCTATGCTAACCAGGGCTAGAGGTATGTTCTCTCTCCCCCCACCTTTTATCTCCTTGTAGAGATGGTTTCTTGTTTCTGATATTTCCTGGGCAATGCCTTCTGAAAGGACATGATAGCAGGACAAAGCAGCATTTTCTGGACTCTGTGTTCCTGAAATGAGTGATCGCAAGCAGGCCACAGGGGACAGCGTGCAAACACAAATTAAGAGACCTGCTACAAAAAAAGCTGGCCTCAGAATCCTCAAAACCATGAAAGACTAGGGAGTAGGTGCAGCCTGGTATCAACTAAGAAAACATTGCCAGCTAAATGAAGTGTGGGCTTCGGGATAAGGAAAAGAAAGGCGTGCTGGGAAAATTGACAAGATCTGCAGATTTGGTAATTGTATCAATTTTAATTTCCAAATTGCAATATCTGCAGATGGTTCCGCTTAAGAAGATAACAGAAGCTGCGACACATAAGGAATAGGAAGAGTTCTTTACAAATTCACGGCTGAGAACCAACAACACTCCAGTTTGTAACTGGACTACCTCCCCCCCCCCCCCCAAGTACTTCAGACCTGTGAGTTCGTTTGGCGTTTGGTTTGTCGTCAAAGAAACTTGATCCTCATTTGTTTTGTTAGGCCAGAGGACAGTTGGATAAACAAGCAGAACTATCCACGCCAAGTTCACAGCAAATTAATTATTTCTTGCAGTTATCTCATGAAGGTCAGTCATGAGGTTTGCGGCTGATCTGCAGAGGCAGGGGGTCTTTGCCCACATGCCAAGCTTATTAGCTCAGAACGTCCGTCCGAGAGACAATGGCTGGCTTGTTGTTAGCCAGCAGGTCAGGCTTAATTGAGAAAATATTTACATTTCCTAAGGGTAAAAGTGGGTCAAGAGAACCTCAGCTCCACATCAAACGTGCGCCAGCCAGGAGGTCAGAGCGCATGGCGCAGATCCTGAAGAATGTTCAGGGTTCGCTGAGCCACTTCCTCAATTAAAATAGCTCGCTCTCCCACTGTCCGCGCTGAGGGTTATCTCCTGCGCTCCTCAAGTCCTTCTCGGGAAGTCCTTGCTTATGCCTACACAACCGCGGGTCTTCCCCTATATTTTCTCCAGTGGCTGTCCCTCTCTTGGGTCTTATATTAAGATCTTCGACACATTTTGAATCGATGTTTGTGCACAGCGAGGGCTATGATCTAATTTCATACTTTTATAGTGGAAATCCAGTTTCTCAACTGCCTTTTTTCCAATATATGTTCTTGACACCTTTGTCAGAAATTAGATGAGTATACCAGGCACTTCGGAGGGAGGACTTGAGCTGGAACTGGACGGAAAGCCTCCTCCCTGAGGGCTAGGTCTCATGCTACCAGAAAGCACCCTGCACGCTGCCAATGGAGAAAACCAATCCCTAGTCCTACCCAGCCATGGCGCTCATGAACCACAGAACTAACCAGAACAGCAGAGAGAGCTCTCCAGAGCAGTAATGGCACTTCTCTCTAGGCAGTAACCAACACATAGGAATTCACAAAAACTGCGGAAACAGGTTCAAGCTAGACGGGGCTCTATCGCTGAGTGAGGGAAATAGACATGGGAGTCCCACTCCTCACCAAGAAGCTCTTTGCAATTGATGCCTAAGGATAAAGGGAAAATCAGCCTGTGCCTGGCACTGTGCAATATAAACAAAGCAAAATGCACATGACTAGTGAGGCCATGAATCTTACGGAAGAACCTACTACCACCAATCCCTAAACCATTATAATTGCCGACTGCATGCTAAATATTCATCCTTAAACCCACGGGTAAGTGTAACTATCACCCCTCGTTGACCAAGCTTCTTTTTGCAGCAGGAGGAGACCATCACAGAAAGTGCAGAGAATAACTGAGTGTTGGGAGCACAGGCCCAGCTGATGTATCTACAGTACAAACCCTACACCTAAAGCTCGGGGAACATTGCACAAGAAGGGGCAGGAAGAGCCAGAGGACCAGGGATTCCACTGTGAGAATATCTACTTCTAGCTGTAACAGGGGAGTTATACCTATGAAATCTCAGCACTATGCCTGCTAAACAAGACCTGTCAACAGTTGTCATCCCAGTGCAGATGTGGGCAAACTCAAGGGGCCCCACCCCTAGATGAAGAGCTATAGGCAATTAATAACTTCTGAGAGCTGGAAAAGTAGACCTCCCGGGGAATGAGACACCCAGTTGACTTTCTGGTACTGAGTAGTCAGCCCTAGAAACATACATGCAGGCAATTCTGAAGGGATTCGGCAGGTTGTATTTATATGTTTATTCACCTTATATGTATATGTAAGAACAATGGTTAAAGAAGAGAAAGCCATGAATTTAAGGAGGGGTAGACATGGAAGGGATAAAAGAGGAAATAAAGGGGTAAGTGATGTCATTATATTTTAATTAAATTTAAAATTAATAGTAATAAAAGAAAATAGCAATATGGAGGGGAAACAGATGAAACAGCTATTATTTTAAATGTGTATAAGGTTTCATTCTATTGAATAGTTCCGACCACAAAAAAAAATTAGAGGACTATAGCTGAGTAAGTTTATTTCTGGGTCTTTACTCTATTCCATTAATCTACACATATGGAGTCCTTTTGTGGGCTGGGGTCCAGTGCCTGTCACTATGGCCCTATAATATAATTTGTGGTCAGGTACTGCAACTCTGCAGGCATTTGCTTCCTGCTGAAGACTGCACTGACTAGGATCAATAAGAATAAAGTTATTATAAAATGCCCTCCTGAGAGTCTTTTCTTTGTGTGCTAATTGCTATGTTGATTTCTTCATTGTGTGGGGTCAAGGGTGCAAGTGTGCCACGACACCCACGAGAGGTTAGAGGACAACGTTGGGGATGATTTCCCTCCTTCCCTCATACGGGTTCCAGGAACTGAAGTCAAGTACTTACATTTGGTGACAAATGTCTTAACCCATTGAGCCATCTCACCAGCCTCTTGTATGCCAGTTTAGAGAGAGAGAGAGAGAGAGAGAGAGAGAGAGAGAGAGAGTGCTATTACTCCCCAAAGTAATTGATGCAGTAGATGGGAATTAGCAGAGACCCATACCTGGACGGGGTACAGAGAGTTAAAGACTTCAGAGCACTGTGCCCTAAACAGGATGTCTTCATCAAACCCCTCCCTTCAAGCTCAGGGATCTATGCAGAAGAGGAGGCAAAAAGATTTTAAGAGCCAAAAGTGGTGGGTTACTTCAAGGACACAGTGTCTTTAGCAGAGCTATAGAGCTGTCTATAACAGAACTGATGTGCAGAGCCTGTGGCAGCACGCACAAGGCCTGCACACATTCAAGCTAGACAGGGTCCCAGTGCTGCGAGGGGGAAGTGGACACAGGGTCCCACCCCTAACCAAGAAGCTGTCTGCAACTGACACCTGCCAGGAAGGAAAAATCTCATTTAGGGTTCTGGTTTTATCTAATTGAGTGGCTCTGGGTTTATCAAGGAACTCCATGTTTTGTTTGGGCTCTTTCGTTTGTTTGCTTTTGGGTGTGCATGTGTGTGTGTGTGCGTGTCCTTTTTGTTTCATTTGGCGTTGTTTTGCCTTTTTTGTCTTATTGGTCTTGTGCTTGTTTGTTTGAGTTTAGTTTCATGAGAGATTTTTGTTCTTTGTATTTGGTTTTGTTTTCTTATTTAAAGAGAGAACGAACATGAAGTTGGGTGGATGGGGAACTCTGGAAAAGCAAGGAGTAGTTGGGGAAAATGAAAAGATCAAAATATAGTCTATAAAAATTATTAAAAGATTACTGAAAATATCATCAGTTGAAAAATTATTGTTGAAAACTATGACAGAACACTGGATATCTCCTAAGTGATTAGTCACTGTTAGCTTTTTCCCAGCCTTCATAACTCAGGCATTGTCATCTCTAAGAATGGAACATAAATGAGATTGAATGCAATTGTTTTAAAGAAAATGTATTGAAATCAAACATATTTGTTCCATTAAGGCCTCCAAGAACACAGCTTGTGCTATTTGTATGTTCCACTTGTCAGGATTTCAGTCCCTCGTTGTCTTTCCCGATTCCTCTTCCTCCTCTACCTGCATTGCTTGGGTGAAGGTAGCTCGTGACAGAGCAGTGCTGTGTTGATATTTACAATACTTCAGCTACATCAGAGAGAGCATGTCAGGTAGAAACATAGAAAGGGCTGCACAGGAGTGAGGCCCTGTTCTTCTTTTCCCAACCTGTTTATCTCAGGAAAGGCCTGGGACCACGGCTTGTGTGAAGGGAACACCACCAGAATCTCCCAAGCCCAGTGGTCCAAACTCAAACATTTCAGCTAGCACTGAGGAAACAGAACACCCACTTCCTTATGCTTCGTCCCAATTCTTCTCAAATAAAGGCATTTATAGGCCATCATACTTAGTGACTCCAGACAACTTTTTGACTTTACAGCAAATAAGCAAATACTAACATCCTCCCAGTTATAGCAAAGGCTGTGTGAAATCCAAATTTTTATGCTCAGAAGAGATCAGGGTACCCCAAAGCTCAGTCAACTGGCGTAGGTCCTTGGGAAAATCCCTCAGCTCCTGTTCCCCAGCCCACAGACAAGTCTGGAGAGAAACTCAGGCTTAATTCGCTTACTCGCCTTAAGCAGAACAGCGCACACAAAGCAATAAAGAACCTAACTAAACAGGGATGCTCGCTCTCATCCCCTGCACAGAAAATGGACTTCAGGGAAAGCCTTTCCTCGTTCTCTGCTTGCTTCCCTAAGTACAGTATCAATATACATAAGAAAACTAAGCTTAGGTGAATACGGTTTTTTCCGTTTAGGTTTATTGAAACAAATGTGCTTTTAAAGGGCCTATGTGCTCATGCCTCTATACCTTGCTTTCAACCTGCAGAGCTGTAAGAACCTGGGAGGCAAGCCTCCAGGACCACCCATAGGACATTTAGCCTCTGGGCATGTCTGTGAGGGACTGTGTTGATCAGGTTGATGTGGGGAGAGACCCAGCCTTGCTGTGCATGACATCACTAATTGGGCAGGGACCTTGACCTTCAAGGGGAACACTGAGTTAAGTAGAGGGTTTCGTCACTCCCGGCTTCCTGACCGTGACTGTGAAGGGGTCTTGACTACTCCACCACGGTAGACAGATGTACCCTTGAACTGTGAGTCCAAACAGACCCTTTCTCTCTCAAGTTGCTTTTTTCAACGGTGTCAGGATGGCAGCTGGAAGTAAGACCAAGGAGCAAGCAGACAGCTTGGGTGGCAATTTTACATGAGAGACCAAGTTTCAAACAGTGGGGATTGGAGAAGCATTTATAATAACACCTAAAAACCAGAGCCCACCAGTGAGGGTAAAGGTCAAGTTTGTTCCACATCTTCAAAGGAACTGACTCAAAGAATCCAGAGAATCTGTGATATGACACAGATTGGGTGCCATGGGGCCTGTGGGTCTTCCCTGCACCAGTTTCTATCTATCAGCATTGGTTTCTGCAATACCCAAATGAAGACATGGTTGGATAAACCTTGCCCTCACCCTAATCCATGGGTCTTTGCAACAACCCAGGTACCTGCCCTTCTCTGCCCCCCAGTGATGGGACCACAGGGTACACTCTACCATGCCCAACTTGTTATATGGATGCCAGCGATCCAGACCAAGGTCCTCACTTAGCATACCAAGCATGTTCCCAGAGATCTATCTTCTCTGCCCTGGATTTGCTGCCTTGTTTAAGCTGCACCACAAACTGCTCATCAACACTCAAGTGGGGTGACTAAACTTATTTAGACTAACTTTTCTCTCCACATCTAATTTCTATGCTTTCCTAAGTGAGAAAGACTAGTGTATTTTTACCTTAAGGTGTTATATAATATGAAATAATACTAAGAGACGGAATACAAATTCATCTAAGGGAGCAAACCTCTTGCAGTTTCCCAAATACAAAGGACAAGATACTCACTTCTTCGAGGTGTTAGGTCTCAAACCTGGGACAACCAGCTAACTGAGCTGCCTATTAATAAAGCAGAGCTGAAGCCAGCCACCAGGTTCTCCAAGCATTCTTCAGTCCTTCTTTGTTACAGGGTCCTCCTGGCTGGCATACCCGACTGATACCCTAAACTGCCCGGGGCTGCCCTTCCCCCAGCTGCTCTTCTTCCCTGTATAACCAAGCCATTTGGGTTGTGCAAGCCTTTTTTTGTCTTTTGACCTCCAGCTCTCCCCTCTTCCTTCCCCTCCCCTTTCTCCTCTCCCCTCTTCCCTCTCCCCTCTCCTTTCTCTGTTCTCTCTTCTCCCCCTCATGTGGCCTGGCTCAAGGTCCTGTTCACTCAGGATGCTCCCAGATGCTTCTGTCTCTGCCTCTGTCTATGCTCTCCCTCATATCTACAATAACCTTTCTCTCCCACCCTACCTAGGAGCAGTCACATCTTCCTTTTTTTAAATTTATTTATTTGTTTTATTTCACTCATCTGGTGGGGAAAAGAAAGTATTAGCTTCAACCAACTATTACATTCGATGGCATTCTTTCTTTTTTTCTCTTTCCTCTTTGTTCTACTAAGCATGCTTCTGAATTACAGCATCCGAACCATCAATAGGCATAAATCAGGAGTCATTTTGTCTGAAGGACATACTGGTCAGCCACAGGCTGGTCCTCCCTGGTATTGCTTTTATTGTAAGCACTCGGAGAGGAGCTGCCTTTAAATGGCTTGTTGTTGCAATTAGGTTTCCAGGTTACCGAGGACCAAACAACCTCAGGCAGACTCTAAAACCTGCCGTAGGAACCAGATGATGAATTGCAATCTTCACACCCATGGGGAGTAGAATAATAAATCAAAGCAAAGGGTCACCATGTACAAGCGGTGCTGCTTGAGCAACTTCCCGCTAAAAAGTCCCGCTGTCCAGCTTCAAAGAAAAGAGGAATTTCGTCCCCAAAACTGTCTGAAAATTTGGCCTTTGAAACTGGACCACCAGGAAGAACACTTAAGAACTTTTACACTGAAACTCTTTTGCCCGTGGGAAGGCTCTCAGCTCTGCTCAACACTTTCTTCTCTAGAGATGACCGGGGGCTGTTGGATTGTGCCGCTGTCTTTGACTCCCTAATATTTCATTTAGTTTTCTGTCCCAATCATAACTCAAGGAAAGGCAGAGACAAGAGGGCAGAGAACCCCAGCAACTGCAAAGCAGGAAAACAATGCTCACAGGACCGATGTTGTAAACGAATACTTTTGATCTAAATAAGAGAAGTTAGAGCTGTGTTGAGTCGAGGTTTTCAGTCGTGGGGTAAACCATTTCCCAGCATGGCAGGACCTGGATGTGCTCCCAGCAAGGCTGCTTTGCCGTTTTAGAAGTAGGTATTTTCACCATGAAGAGGAATTACCGTGAGAAGCACTGGAGCCTCCACTCTAAAGAACATAGCATATGGGGAGAAAGGAGTCTCGGCAGGAAAGGAAGCCAGGTGCTGGGTGCTCTTTGTTCTGTCCAGTGTGATGAAGATGCACACTGATCCCTGTCCACTTGCCCTCTTCCATCCCCAGCTCTTCCACTCAGCCTCTCTTTTGCTTAAACAGATATGCTACCCACCCCATAAAATCTTGCCTGTGTAACTGGAAGACACAAAGAGGTTCTCGGAGTGCGTGAGACTCCACAGGCTCCCTTCACCCAGCTCTTCAGCAAGCAATGAGCAAGGCTCACACACAATACTGACAAACCCTTCTGAGATCAGTCTGTTTGCAGTGTCCTATATTGACTCTGTCTGTTCGTAATGATCATGACCAGCCTCATAGTCTAAGATGCTAAATGACCTCCACCCTCTTTCTCACTAAGCAGCCTAAGTCAATAAATGAAGACATGGGGAAAGTGTGAAAAAGAGGAGGACTTGTCCTCTCCTTCCCCCTCTCCCGCCCTCTCCTTTCTTCCCATAGCTCAGACCTCCACAACCATTCTGTGATGATGACCAATCTACATGACAAAGAAAAAACAAACAGAAAAGACAAGAGAGGATGAAAAATAAGGGTCTATCCGATGGTCAACATTGTTTTACTGCTATGCTACTTTCCAGATGAGTCTAGCATGCAGCCTTCAAGTGTTTCATCAAAAATCATGAAGCAAGACTGGGCGATGGTGGCCCACGCCTTTAATCCCAGCACTTGGGAGGCAGGGGCAGGCAGATTTCTGAGTTCAAGGCCAGCCTGGTCTACAGAGTGAGTTCCAGGACAGCCAGGGCTACACAGAGAAACCCTGTCTTGAAAAAACAAAACAAACAAACAAACAAACAAACAAAAAAGCCACTCTTCTGGGCCCTTTCTTAATTCCTAGCATACAGATCTATGAATAAAACACAGTGCTATTTCTACTACTAAGTTTTGGGGTGATTTATAATTCAAGCCTAAAACTGGGTATTCTACCTTCATCTCTTGTTACTCTGACAAAGCATCTTATGGAAGGAAAACTTTTCTTTCAGTTTACAAGGTTACAGTCCCTTGTACAGGGAAGTAAGGACAGAAACTAAACAAGAAGTTGAGGCAGGAATCATGGAGGAATGTTGCTGGTTTGCTCTGTAGTTCATGTCAGTTAGCTTCCTTATACTGCTCAGAACCTCCAGCCCAGGGAATGCTGCCACCCACAGTGGACTGGGCCCTCCTATGCCAATTATCAATCAAGTCAGAAGTCAGTCCATCACAGGTGGGGGAAGGGGAGTCATAAACCAATCCAATCTAAACAATCCCTCAATAGACACTCTAAGTTGACTCTAAGCTGGACACTGGAAGATCTTATGATAGTAATACTTAAAGCCCAGACTGTCTGCAACCATCTTCATGTACTAGGAAAAGTTTGTTTATCATTTATTCAAATATGTACACATATATCTTTGTTCCAGAATCTGTTTTAGATGCTAGAGCAATACAGAGATGATCATTAAAAAGGTAAAATGGTCCAAATATCTTGGAGTTTACAGTCTTGAGGGAAAGACAGACTTCATTCAACAATGCAACCATACAATGATAAAAAAATCAACTCAGAACTCTTCAGAACAAAACTCTGGGTTAAAACCCTAAGTATGTAAAAGCACTCATTAGAAGATGATTAGGAGAGCAAGGCATGAGCAATTCTCCAGTGTGCTAACCACTTGTATACATCAGCTTTGGGGCTGTTGTTCTTGATGCTGCTGCTCTGGTGGTGGTGGTAGTTGTTGTTGCTATGGGGGAGGTGGTGGTTGTGGTAGTGGTGGTTGTGGTTGTGGTTGTTGTGGTGGTGGTAGTAGTGGTGGTGGTTGCTGAGGTGGTGGTTGTTGTTGCTATTGTTGTGATGGTAGTGGTTGTAGTTGTGGTTGTTGTTACGATAGTTGTGATTGTGGTGGTTGTTGTTGTAGTTGCTATGGTGGTCGTTGTTGCTGTTGTGTTTTTTGTTGTGATTGTTGTTGTGATGGTGTTTGTTGTTGTCCTTGTTGTGGTTGTTGTTGTTGTTGTTTGGGTTTTCAAGACAGTGTTTCACTGTGTAGCCCTGGCTGTCCTGGAACTGGCTCCTCTGTCAACCAGGTTGGCCTCAAGCCCAGACATCCACTTGCTTCTGACTGTTGAGTGCTGGGATTAAGGGTGTACACCAGCACTGCCCAGCTTTGTATAGCTTTGATACTGGTGTACATGGTAAGCCTTATCTTTTTCCTCATCTCCCTTTATCCACTCACATAAAGTAACAAGAGTTACACCTGTAATTCACTGTATAGGTTTAAAAATATTATAACAGAACAGAAAAGATGAGATATCACCCAAAATCCTAGAGATGAGACTTTTAGCATACTAATAAAGCCAAGCATTGATCTGAAAGGGAGGGGGATAAAGAAGGAAAAGAGGCAGAGACAGGTAAGAGGAAAGAGGAGAGAGCAGACAGGAGAGAAATGAAGTAGAGAGGAGAGACTGAGACTTCCGTTGGCCTCAAAGAGGATGAGCTAATTGTCCAAGTATGAAGACGGGTTGCTTCAATTCTGGTAGAAAGAAGACATGTTCTTATTGAGTCTCAGAGACCATTACTAGCTATCTGCCATATTTAGGCTTCCCGATATCTGAGCATACTTTATATTGGAATAAACAGCTCACTTGCATCAGTGGCTTGTCCCATTGCAGTGATAAAAGCAGCTTAAAGCAACAAGGGTTTATTTTAGCTCAGTTTTAAGGTTAAGGTCTATCGAGGTGGGGAAAATGTAGAGGGAACAGTAAGATCATCTGATCACAGTGCCTCCGCAGTCAGGAAGCAGAGAGCAGTCAGGAAGCGAGACCCTGGCAAGTCAACCTCAAGGCCATCCTCTAGTGGCTCACTTCCTCTAGCGAGGCTCCACCTCCTAAAAGCACCCAACCTCCCAAAACAGGGCCATCAGCTAAGACCAAGTGACATCTCACACTCAACCATAGAAGAGATGAAATACTACTTTGACGCTTTGAGGTAGAGGCTGGAAGTTAGCTTGTCTTCAGCACAGGATGGTCGTCCCCAGTCTTTTCCTTCAGCCTAGCATGTTATTTTATGTTCCTGGTAACAGGGTTGATATTATTCTAAACTTGTGGTCAAAGAGTTAAAGTAACCAAATGGCCCTTAGTATGAAAATTTTAATCAATGGTCCCTGGATCAGTATCCCTGTCTCTAATCTCTTCAAACACAGTAGTAAATTTCCATGTAAAAATACTTTCAGTTTCCCATGGGAGTCTTTTCTAAGTAGACATGCCAAAGCCATTTCAAAGACTGCAGTGGAAACATTCAACATAAATACCTTGTCCTATAGGGAATATAAGCCATGGCAAAAAAAAAAAAAAAAGCCAATTAAGACAACTAAAATAGCTCTAGGCAAGACTGTCACTAACAACTTGTTAAAGAAGGGCATTGGGGTAATGAAAAGAAAACCATACCCCTGTCTAGACTCATTTCCCAATGTTCAGTCTCCCTTTTACATTTTCTTTCTATCATGATCCAATCAAGTATAACAAGTTTTAAAGCCCTTCACCTGACTTAGCACTCCTTCCACAGCAAACAGACTGAGTGATCACCTTCAATTTAAATTATTCTAGCTTGGCTGGAAATGCTTCCCTTTGCACAATGCCAGATAACAATGAGCAGGTCTCTCCAACTGCGGGTGCACTAGTTTGCTTCATAAAACAGGAATGGCGATACACACACACACACACACACACACACACACACACACACACTTCATCTCACGGCTGCAGGGAGATTTCAGTTGGATAAACCAGGTAAGGGACTAAATACATAGCATAGAAATCACATGTGCTCACAGCCAAGCTTTGGGCTTGCAGAGTTCCCGACTGTATATTCCAGTAGTTGGTGTGGTATTTCTGATTGTCTTTGTTATCAAAGACACCAAGAGTGGCCAGACACCATAATAGATGCCTTTAGTCCCAACACTCAGGAGGTGGAGGCGGGCATATCTCTGTGAGTTCAAGGCCAGCATGGTCTACATACTGCCATCCAGACCAGCCAAGAGAGACCTTTTCTCAACATACATACCTTTTCTACATAGAGAGACCTTTTCTCAAACATACAAACAAAAAGTGCCCCTTGTGTCTATGAGTGGGAATATAATTTGCATAGTTATTGTCTTGGATGGTGTAACTATTGCTGTGATGAAACACCAAGACCAAAATAAACTTGTAGCTTAGCTTCCATGTTACTGTTCATCACTGAAAGGAAGTCAGGACAGGAACTCAAACAGTGCTGGAACCTAGAATCAGGAGCTGATGCAGAGGCCATGGAATGGGGCTGCTGACTGGCTTGTTCCTTGTGGCTTGCTCAGCCTGCTTTCTTATAGACCCCAGGACCACCAGCTCAGGGCTGGGCCCTCTCACATCAGTCACTAATTAAGAAAATGCCTTACAGGCTTGCCCACAGCCTGATGTTTGGAGGCATTTTATCAGTAGAGGCTCCCTCCTCTCAGCTGCCTCTAGCTTATGTCAAGTTGACATAAAAATAGCCAGCACACAAAAAACAACAACAACAACAAAATCAATAAAATGACTCCTACTGGTATTCTTCTATACTCATAGATCAGTGTGTTATCCAGTCTTCATCAGTCAGAGAGGCTTCCTCCTGCAGCAGACAGGAACAGCCAGAGAGAGACAGAGAGAGAGAGAGAGAGAGAGAGAGAGAGAGAGAGAGAGAGAGAGAGAGAAGGCGCTCTTGGAATACACATCTCTAAATAGGAGGTCTCCATCAAATCCTCCCCTCAGAGCTCAGGGAACCCAGGGAAGAGGAGGCAGAAAGAGTATAAGAGCCATAGTGCATCGGACAGTAGGATTACAAGGTCCTCGGAATCATCCAAGCAAAGCTCATATGGACTCACATTACTGATGCCACAAGCACAGTGCCTACATGGGTCTGCACCAGGGCCTCTGCATCCAGACTGTAGCTTTCAGCTTAGTATTTTTATAGGACTCCTGAGTGTGTGAACATGTGGGTCTCTAATTCTTGTGCCTGTTCTTAAGGCTCTTTTCCTTCTGTTGGGTTGCCTGGTCTAGTCACAATGCATTGTTTTTTGTTTTATCTTATTAAATTTTATTTTGTCATGTATGGTTGTTTTCTCTTAGAAGCGTGTTCTTTTCTAATGACAGACAGGGAGGAAGTAGAATAGGAGGGGAAGAGAGGAAAGGGGAGAAACTAGAAGGAGTAAAGGGAGGAGAAACTGTAACCAGGATATATTGTATGAAAAATTAATCTATTTCCAATAAAAGGGGAAAAATAAAGAGCAGCCAGCACGGTTACCCAGGCCAGCCTAAAAAGCACCCAGTATTATCCCTCCATTACCACCGTTGCAACACGTCTGTGCACACCCATGTGCGTGAACACTTGGTTTCCAGCTCTGATGCCATTTGGGAAAACTGTGAAACCTGTAAGAGCCTTGCCAGAGGAAGTGGCTCACTGGGGGCTAGCCTTGACGTTGGCCCTGGTTCTGCTTCTTGCCTACTCTCTGTTTAAGGACTGCAGACCCAGTGTAACCAGACAGCCCATGCTTCCATCACCATGCCTTCTCAGCCACAATCTTACTACATTTACATCTACAAAATACGTGATTTAAATTTAAAGACTTTATTTCTATCTCAGCTTTTCTTAAGCCATGTGCCTCAATCCACCACTTTTCATTATGTTGACTTCATCAGGTATTTTGTCATGGCAAGGAGGAGAGTGAGTAATACTCCACCCTCAGAAGCAGCTCATAAACTCTTTCTCGGATCCGACCCTTCTGCATCACTACCTCAGCCATCAAAAGCACCTGATTCACCCCTGAGGAATCTCTTGGCTTCCAGCCTAACGGTGACAAGAGAGATTGTGTCTGTCTACTCCCTCTGAAACTCCATCAACAGCTTCTGACTGACTTTAGGGAAAAGTTTATTGTTTATTTATTTATCTATTTATATTTTTAACATTATAGTTAAGTTTCCTCCCATTTCTAAGCCCTAGTTCTCACACCACTCCATCCCTGCCATGGTGGCTCTGTCCGTCCTATGCTTTGGTCCAGGAGAAGATATCTCTTCCACTCTGAGTGCTCTTCCTCCACCCTGCTAAGAGGGCTCAACAGAAGTATCAGTTCATGGAGGGAGCTGCTGAGGACACTGGGCCTCTGGCAGCATCCCGCCAGCACCCTGTGCTTTCGGACTCTGACCGCGCTGTCTTCACTCAGGCAGTAGAAGACTTCCTGTAACAGACAGCTGAGAAGGCTGGATAGACCCTTATTAGCCTTCCTCATCATTGTAAACCCAACTCGCACGAGGCCAGGCACATACATTTTCTAAAACTTGGAAGACCAGTGGTTATGTTAGGATGTGGGATCTGAACTAGCAAGGATGGGAGTGAATGAAATCCCCAAATGCCTGTCACTAGAAGAGAGAAGCACAACGCTATATAGGCCGCCATTTATAAGTTCCTAGAGAGAGCGTTCCCGTTAAACATCAAACATTGTAGCAAATGTGCTGAGTTGATTCCCTTGTCTCTTTCCCACAGCCCTGGGACACTCAGTGTTCTGCCCCCAGCTAGCAGGTGGGCCAAGAGTGACTTTATTTCAACAAACAAACATCCAAACTATGTAATCATGGGATGATATCTTAGCTGGATCTAGCTGGCTGCTCACAAGGGAGTCTCTCATGATGGTATGTGGGAATTTTCACTGTTGACCAAGCCAGACATTAGGTACACAGCTGCATATTTGTGATGAAACCAACTGAATGGACGTCAATGGCCCAGCCCTGAGAGCAGCCTCCAGCTGCTGGTGCTGAGTCTCGCTGGAGCCTGTTTTACACAGGAGGAGATGGTGTACAGCCTGCTACTTTAAAGACATGGTCTTTGGTTGTTTCTCCAGCATAGTGACCTATACAGGCTGAAGGTCCCTTTGCAAGCTGTAAGGAGCAGCACACATGAGAGGGCGGCAGGATCTGGAGGGCAAACTGAAACTGGAGACTAAGTAACCTAAATGTTTACTTACGCATTGGGTTTCTCTGTTACTAGGAACCACTTATTAATGTAAGCAAGAGGAATACAAGCTCTAATATGCATGTCTGCCAGATTCATGGGTAGGAGATTTATTAAAATGCAAAGAGGATTGCAAATATTTTAAATCAGCATCAGATACCCTGACTACTGGTCAAACCCAAACCAACAATGTACTCGCTTTGGTCGTTTTTGCTGGGCATTATTGGTGATTTTTTTTTCATTCAGCTAGTATTTTCTAGGAGGACATGGACATTTCTCTGACCTCCATAGCAGCACCATGGTGCAAGCATGATCACACACAAAATATGTAAATATAAAAAATCATTTTAAAATAAAAATGCAATATAATCAATTGTTCTTTGGAAGAAGAAAAAAATCTTCTACAAAGCCTTGGTAACATCAATTGCTCTTTAGAAGAAGAAAAAAAGCCTTGGTAACTGTCTTAGTCAGGGTTTCTATTCCATGACCAAGAAGCAAGTTGGGAAGGAAAGAGTTTATTCAGCTTACATTTTCATACTGCTGTTGATCACCAAAGAATGCAGTGACAAATTGGTACCAGCAGAGTGGGGTATTCCTGTGACAACCTGACCATGTTTTGGGGAGGACTGTGGAAGGATTTTGGAACTTTGGGCCAAAAGATCCATTTGGTGTTAAGAGCTCTGTCAGATGTTGTGTAGGAGCTTGGAAGATAATGTTGAGAACAATGCAGAAGATGGAGGCCTTGCTTGTGAAATTTCAGAGGGAAATTTAAAGACTCGTTTCAGGGACATTGCTTTTTTGAATAGTGAAGGTTCTGTGGTTCTGGTTAGCTGGGGCTGGAGAATCAGCTGTGATTAACAAGATACCAGAACTACTAGAGTGAAACCTTTGCATTACTGGGACTATTGATGCTGGTTAGCTGGAGCTATTAGTGGTGATTAAGAAGAGACCAGCACCATTGAGGTGACATCTTCTGGGAAGTGTTTTCTGAGAGCACAGAGGCTGTGTTCCAGAAATAGCCAAGGTTGTACCTTGTGCTGCGGCTGGACTTGGTAATGTGTAAGAGAAACCCATATGGTTCTGGTTTTGAAGGCATGAAGGAGTCACGCAGAGCAGCTGAGGCTTGGCATTGTGAGAGGCCATGGAAGACCATTGGTGAAGGTGCAGCCTCAGTCGCAATTGACAGCCCAGGACTGAAGGGGTTATGCAAAGGAGTTGAGGCTTGGCACCAAGAAGAGAGCCGATGAGAGGCTATTGTTGAAGCCAAGTTACAGTGGAAGACAGCAGCGTTTTGGAGATACCAGTACCATGAGATGACCACCAAGAACAGCAGCAGCAGTGGAGTACAGGCAGCTGGAGCCTAGAAGACTAGCTGTGTGCTACAAAAGGCAGGGCTGGAGAAGTGACCTAAGCTCTTAGAGGAGCCCAGAAGATCGTGAGTTGGATCCCAGACATTGTACAGTTGGAGTTTGATTTTGCTTTTGATTGTGACTGTGCCCTGATGCTTTTCCCTCTTGAAGGAAGTATTTTAGTGGAACTCACAGTTAAGAGACTTTTAATTGTAAAGACTTTGGATTTTAAGAGAGATTGAAATTTTAAGAATTTGCAAAGACTGTGGGACTTTTAAAGTTATTTAGATCTTGGGGATGAATAAGAAATAAAGGTTGAGGCTTACTAGTGATGTGTTTGTGTGTCAAGATGACAAGGGGTCAATTGTACTGGCTAGTTTTGTGTCAACTTGACACAGCTGGAGTTATCACAGAGAAAGGAGCTTCAGTTGAGGAAATGCCTCCATGAGATCCAACTGTAAGGCATTTTCTCAATTAGTGATCAAGGGGGAAAGGCCCCTTGTGGGTGGGACCATCTCTGGGCTGGTAGTCTTGGTTCTATAAGAGAGCAGGCTGAGCAAGCCAGGGGAAGCAAGCCAGTAAAGAACATCCCTCCATGGTTTCTGCATCAGCTCCTGCTTTCTGACCTGCTTGAGTTCCAGTCCTGCATCCTTTGGTGATCAACAGCAGTATGGAAATGTAAGCCGAATAAACACTTTCCTCCCCAACTTGCTTCCTGGTCATGATGTTTGTGCAGGAATAGAAACCCTGACTAAGACAGTAACATCTTACACGTTAGGATTATCACGACCTCTGCATTGGCCTTGCTTGCCTTATAAAGAAATGCTTCTCATGGAACAGTTTTGCTGAAACTGAGGAATGGTCTAAAGAGCAGAGAGAGGCTCCCACCGCTATTAGAGGAATTTATAGGAATTCTCTTTTACTCTTCAATAAATCAGTATGCCCAAGTCTGCTGACACCACCTGCAATGATTTCCTAGAGTTAAAGGAAAACTGATTAACCCTTTAGTGTTCGCCCCTTTGAACTCCCCTGAGAACTCGGAATATGCAAGGTAAAGATTAGTGATCTCAGCCACAGAGTCCCCATGCCTTCCCGTAGCATGGTTAATAATTATGCTCAGCTTAATGTCTAGAATTCCAGTCTCAGCCAAAGCATTTTAAATAGCAATTTCATGGTATATTTTATTAGAAATCATGCCTAATGATTAAACTGAACCAGGTAGGTCTCAGTAATGATATTTGCCATCTGAAGGACATTCATCCAAGCGGATGACCTGAGCCACATCTCCAGTCCCCACACATTTCCAGAAAGGCAAAGCTTTGCAATTTCGAGTAATTTCTTCCTTTCGTCCCATATCCTGGTACCTACCATGTTCCCCACACAACTAAGGTCACCCAGATTCTCATAAGGAAATCTCCAAAGTGAGCTGGGTAGATTTAAGACAGTTCGGCAGCATGGTTTTCCCCCACAGGGGGCTGCCATGCCTTACGAAGGCCTTCACTGGGGTCTAAGTTTGGCTCCTAACTAGCAGAAGGCTTACCAAAGCAGAGTTCCTCCCAGGTATAGAGCACTGTTCACCCATCAGCAGGTCACTTGGAGAAGGACAAGCCCAACCCTCCCTCTTCTTGCTTGTCTCTTTACTGGCCACTAGGGCTCCTCTACCAGTGGATGAAGACCAGCAAACAAAAGAAAGAGAGCATCCAAACAGACTCTTGATTTTTAAAAAGTCAGCATGGGGATAAGAATACAAATTACCTTGACTGGGCTGCTGAGGTGGCTCAACAGACAAAGGTGCCTGAGTTTAATCCCCCAGATCATGTGAAAACCATCTTCGGCAAGTTGCCCTTTGACCTCCAGCAACACATGTACACCATATAAATAAATTAATAACAAATATCTTTACTGATCTTCAGTGTGTGGACCAGTGAGACTCAAAGAAACAAAATGAAGCCCTAAACTGTTCTGTGTTCTAATCAGTGGGAACACAGACTGGGAGGAGCTCGGGAGCACTGTGGGGGGAAGGAGAGGATAAAGGGCTCACTCAGGAGTGTGAGCCAAAGCTGGAGCCTGGGCTACCGTATCTTAAGAAGGGCGAGTGTAATGCTAACTTACAGTTGAAATTTCTACACTACCAAAAATGCCCTCCAGTTCCATAAACTACTGGTAAATGGCACTGACATGGAAGGAGGTTTATGTCAATGTCATGAAGAGGACTTTGTTTCCGGGCTGATAGCATACGAAACAGACAAAAGCCATAGGAATCGTGACAGATCTTATACTCAACCAATATTTTAGAGGCAGCAAGGCCAGAAGAAGGCATGACCATGGCACATTCATCCTACAGGAATTCACAAGAGACCTAGGGAAGAACACTGAGTGTTCTCAAGGCTTTGGTTCTAATGAAGGCCTCTGAGGAGGAGCTAAAGGAAGCAGACATCAATTCTCTGCTTGATTGTTGTTTCCCAGGTGAGACAGGAAGTGGGTCTTCACTGGGGGGGGGGGGGGGAGACCTTGACGCCAGGATGATTTAGCAATTAAAATATAGGGGCAGCAAAGCCATGTGGCAGTGTGGTCAGGAGAAATCCGTGTCCGTACACCGAGGCCCTGAGTGCACTGTGAAGCTGCCGCACAGTGTGGGAGACACAGAGCTTCCCAATGCCCAGCTGGCCTTCTGCCTGCCTAGCATCTGAACCTGACTGACACAAGACTACCTTGTTCCCACATCCTTCCAAGCCAATGTTCACTCTTTCTTCCAAACACATGTTTTTTAACTCTTTCAGTGACAAATATTAAATAATTTCTTCTATGAGTTATAGAAAGAAATATTTTTAAGATCTTAATAGAAAAACAGGCCAAAAATAAAAGACTTGTATTTAAAACATGTTTCAACCCGTTAAATCTCTACCTGCACTTCCCCAGGCCTCTAGGCATACCTCTAGCTAGCTAGGTGGCTCTGGAAGACCATAGTTATAGTCATGAGTACTTGGGGTGGAAATGTCCCCCATGGGTTGTGTGGTGCTGTTGTGGGATGGACTGTGGCTCACTTAGGAAGTGGAGCCTAGCTCAAAGAAGTGTGCTGGGGTTGGGGCTTATACCTTGAGTTTTATAGCTTAGCTGTTTCCTGTCCCAGGAGATTTGAGGAGGTGAGAGAACCCCAACCTCATGTTTCTATGGGTACAGAACCCAAGCCTTCACACTGTGCAGGTGGAATGCTCTACAACAGTAAGATGGGATGAATCCCCTTAAGCTACATTTTTCTTCTGCTGTATCTGGTCACAAGACACGGAAAGTAAGGAACACAGTTGGCTTGTTTCTCTTACCCAACTCTAACTTCCCACTGAGCAAAGCCGTGAAGCATTTGGTTTATAAGATACATTCAAACCAGCTCTGAGGGCATCCAAGTACTCTAATGTGAGGGCACCTGTTCTCTATCTCTCTTTACATTGTGAGCCATGCCTCCTTTATGTTAAAGAGACTTTGACTCAAAATACCTATTTACAAATGCCACTGTCTGGAAGACCCTCTCCCCAGATGGGACAAGAGGCACAGGGGTGGGGAATGAAATTCACATCTAGGTCAGAACAGAAGGAGGCGTCTATCAGAAGGGTCCGCAGATAGCTTCATAGCAACACAGTAACTCTAAGAGAACAGTGTAACACAAACTGTCTCTAAACTGAATCGCCATCCTAGTCAGTTATAGTTACTGTTGCTCAATGGAACACCATGATCAAAGCAACCTGGGGAGGAAAGGGTTTATTTACGCTTACAACTCTCAGACCAGACTTCATTGCTGGGGTAGTCAAAGCAGGAACTCAAGCAGGGCGAGAACATGGAGGCAGGGTCCGACGCAGAGACTATGTAGAAGTGCTGCGGAGGCCATGGAGGAGTGCTGCTTACTGGCTTGCCCTTCATGGCTTTGCTCAGTGTGATGGTTTGTATATCCTTGGACCAGGGAGTGGCACCATCTGAAGGTGTGGCCTTGTTGGAATAGGTGTGACCTGATTGGAATGGGTGTGTCACTGTGGGTGTGGGTATAAGATCCTTACCCTAGTTGCCTGGACATCAGTCTTCCACTAGCAGCCTTTGGGTGAAGACATAGAACTCTCAGCTCTGCCTGCACCATGCCTGCCTGGATACTGCCATGCTCCCACCTTGATGATAATGGACTGAACCTCTGAACCTGTAAGCTGGCCCCAATTAAATGTTTTTTTTTTAAATATATAAGACTTGCCTTGGTCATGGTGTCTGTTCACAGCAGTAAAACCCTAACTAATACACTCAGCCTGCTTTCTTACAGAACCCAGGACCACCTATCCAGGGATGGTACCATCCTCAATGGGCTGGGCCCTCCTACATCAATCACTAATCAAGAAAATGCCCTGCAGGCTTCCCTATAGCCTCCATTTTACAGAGACATAAGGACATTTCAAGTGTGGTTTCCTCTTCTCAAATGACTATAGCTTGAGTCAAGTTGACATAAAACTAGCCAGCACAGCAAGGTAGATGAACAACACTAGCTGCCTTTCTAATGTTGAATCAAAAAAAGAACCCTGGGGCTAGAAAGATAGTTCAGTGGTTAAGAGCACTTGCTTTTCTGCAGAAGGTCCTGGTCTGGTTCCTAGCACCCATGATGGACAGCTCACTGTCATCTGTAACTCCTGTGCCAGAGCATGTGACACTCCCTTGGTCTCTGAGAACACTAGGCATGCATGTGACACACACACACACACACACACACACACACACACACACACATATATAAACAAGTGTGGATAGATTCTTGTCTGGAACTAATTTACTAATCTGTTTTTTATTCCCACTCAGTATAGCTATTAAAAGTGTATATTCTTCAGTCATGATAAAGATTACAACCAGAAAAAAAAATGTATACTATTGTCTGCTTTAAGCTTTAAAACCTATCACTTTCATAGATAATTAACGTGACATGCATTGAAAAATGAAAAAGATAGACAAAATATTATTTTAAACAAGATCTGGAAATAGCATGTCTTCCATAAACCATTCAGTAAATATTCAATGAATAATGAATGTAACCACACATTCTTCAAATACTGTACAATTAGAGGGTTTTTTTCTACTTATATTCTTTTTATTATTATTATTATTATTGGGTATTTATTTCTTTTATATAGAGTTTTATCTTATGTGACTTTTCTGGAGGATCTCGTTGGCCTTGTTACATGCTTCTCTCTCATGTAGAATGAGAAAGAAGGTGGGAGCAGTACACAGCCTCTCTGGGGTCTGGGCTTCAGATAGGAAGAACTGCTTTTTCCTATATGGCAGTACTGGATCTAGGGAACGCTGAATAGAAAGAGTGTCCACCTGGGCTAGTGAGTAGTGTCCAGCCTGACCTACATCTTGCTCTGCCTCACTGAAGCACTTTAGGCAGAAATATAAATTCAAGGGAAGCCTAGGATACAATAGCTTGAGGCTAAGCTTAGCAAGAACCTATCTGCAACATAATAACTAACTAAAAAAATCAGGACACGGAGTGTAACTCCATAGCAGAGCACTTGCTTAGCATATGTAAGTCCTTGGGTTTAATCATCATTAGCACAAGAAGATAATTTTAAAAAAATTAAAACAATCATAGCAGCCTTATAATAGCTAGAAGCTGGAAAGACCCAGATGTCCCTCAACAGAGAAATGGATACAGAAAATGTGGTACATTTACACAATGGAGTACTACTCAGCTATCAAAAAGAATGAATTTATGAAATTCCTAGGCAAATGGATGGACCTGGAGGGCATCATCCTGAGTGAGGTAACCCAAACACAAAAGAACTCACATGATATGTACTCACTGATAAGTGGATATTAGCCCAGAAACTTAGAATACCCAAGATACAAGATACAATTTGCAAAACACGTGAAACTCAAGAAGAACAAAGATCAAAGTGTGGACACTTTGCCCCTTCTTAGAATTGGGAACAAAACACCTATGGAAGGAGTTACAGAGACAAAGTTTGGAGCTGAGTCGAAAGGATGGACGATCTAGAGATTGCCACACCCTGGGATCCATCCCATAATCAGCCTCCAAACGCTGACACCATTGCATACACCAGCAAGATTTTGCTGAAAGGACCCTGATATAGATGTCTCTTGTGAGGCTATGCCGGTGCCTGGCAAACACAGAAGTGGATGCTCACAGTCAGCTATTGGATGGAACACAGGACCCCCAATGGAGGAGCTAGAGAAAGTACCCAAGAAGCTAAAGGGGTCTGCAACCCTATAGGTGGAACAACAATATGAACTAACCAGTACCCCTGAAGCTCGTGTCTCTAGCTGCATATGTAACAGAAGATGGCCTAGTCAGCCATCATTGGGAAGAGAGGCCCCTTGGTCTTGCAAACTTTATATGCCTCAGTACAAGGGAATGCCAGGGCCAAGAAGTGGGAGTGGGTGGGTAGGGTAGTGGGGGGTGGGGGTATGGGGGACTTTTGGGATAACATTTGAAATGTAATGAAGAAAATACCTAATTAAAAAAGTAAAAATAAAAAATGAAAACAAAACATATTTTTGAGTCAGACATGGCAGCACACACCTTTAATTCCAGCACCCAGGAAGCCGAGGCAAGCAGATCTTTATGAGTTTCAGGCCAGCCTGATCTACATAGTGAGTTTTAGAGTAGCCAGGACTGTGTAGAGAGACCCTGTCCCAAAGGAGCCAAAAATAATGACACGGCAAGCCCAACACAGCAACTATTTGTCTTGTTGGAAAGCCTCAGGCTGTAAGTCTGGTCCCAGCTGTTTCTGACAAGTAAGCTATAAGGACGGAGGCAGGATTCCTTTTGGACTTTGAACAGAGATTTATCCAGCATATTCAGAATCTTCTCAACTGAACAAGGAGACTTGTATGGGTCTCATCTAGAAACACAAAGCTAGAAGATGGAAAAACAAGAGCATGCTTCATCCGATCCTGAATGCCTGAGCATATTATCTCTTCATTTCTGAAAACAGTCCAGCAAAGACATGACTACTTTTTCCTTAAAACATACAGTGGTTCTTCTATACATCTAAGACCTCATATCTTACCAGTAGAATATAATCCACACGTCAGACATGCTATAAGCAACAACAGCCAGAAGATGACATTAATTTAAAGTTTCAAACTAGACCTTGCATTACCTCGGTATTCACAGCTTCCATTGGTCTTTTCTTGATTTCGCCTATGTCCAAGTAACTAGAAGGGAACAAAAAAAGTAAGGGTTGCTTTTACAGGTGTGAAGTCAGTTACATAAAATGTTTAAGCATTATGAAAAAGTAAAACCAGTCAAGAGAAATGCATAAGACTGAGACAGAAATCAGTAGGCGCTAGATCGTGAGACTGGCGTTCAGGCAGCCTCATCAACCTAAGCCACACACCGAGGGAATGGTGTGGAAAGACACACTTTGGGTAGGAGGCACAGCTCCCTCAGTCTGGGCTGACTTTCCCTCTCCCTCTCTCTCCATTTCTCCACCCTGTTCCTTTTCCTGTCCCTGTATCCTTTTCCCTCTCCCTCTCCCTTCCATTCTTATTCCCTTTTTTAGAGGCAGGGTTTTATACACTAAGAACTAGGCTTGAACTCAGTGTGTTGCCAAGAGTGACCTTGACTTTCTCATCCCCTCGATTCCACTGCCCCAGTGCTGGGGTGACAGGCATGTGACACCATACCTGTGTTACGTGGCGCCGGGGCTCAAACCCAGGGCATGTGGGTACTCTACCAACTCGCTCACTCTAGCTATTTAGTATAACTCTATTCGATGAATCCTGTAAATTCTATTAATTCTATTCATTACAAAAGTGAGGTCAAAGGAACTAATGAAAACCCAGGAAAGACAAACTGGAATGTCCAAGGAAGAGCTGAGAAAGACTAGGAAAGTTTCCCAGCGACACTGGCATGCTCAGTCCTGTGGGGTGGCTTGGGCATTGGATCAGTTTACAGACAGATGTGGGTGAGGGGTAGTTAGCCTCTGAGACCCTTATCATCCCATTCTTTCCACTACAGGTACTAACCAGTGACCAGTGCCTAAACACAACCTGAAAACTTGTGATCAAGGTAGCCCGTCAATGTGATCCACTTCCATTTTTAAATGCTTCCTAAGTTGTCTTATAAATAAAAAAATCTAAGTAATTATTTTACTATAAAAATATAAATCTAGCTTTTGATTTATAACCACAATTAGAATCTCAACTATCTTAACTATGGTAGCAGACAAGTTGTCAAAAGAAGAGTGTATTCAAATAATAAAGGCACCTGTCATCAAGCCTGACTGAGTTCCATCCCTGTGACCTACATGGTGGAAGGAGAGGACTCCCCAAAGTTGTCCCCTGGCTGCCATCTTCACACTATAACACACACATACCTACACATAAACGCACAAATACAATAAATCCAAGTTTACATATTAAAATTAAGTTTGGTATTGAATATGTTCACTATTGGCTAATGTTTGGGTTTTTTGACAGAATGTTAGTTAATTTCACTAATATTAAAGTCCAACTACATTTCGCTATGTGCACAGCAATGTGTGAGACAGTGTGCACAGTGGATCTCAGCAATGAAACGAGCCTTTTGTGAATTTCCTGGAGGTGTGTCTATCAAAAAATAAAATATTCTGTTGTATATAGGATAATGTCTCCTGTTTTATATTCTAAATGTCTCAGACCTCACAGGTTAATGGAATGTGTGTGTGTGTGTGTGTGTGTGTGTGTGTGTGTGTGTGCATGCGCTTGGTCATGCACATGCCGCAGTTCACATGTGGAGGCTGGTTAACAGTTGTGTAGAGTGGATTATCACCCTCCATCTTCACATGGGTTCCAGAAGTCCAGCTCTCCTCACTCGGCTTACAGCACAAGCACCTTAGCCCACTCACCCATCTTGTTGGCCCCAAGAAACGTTTTGAGAAACACTTTCTAAAAGTGCTGTAAAAGAATGGTTTAAACCCTACTTGAACTTTGGAGGTGGTGTCAAAAATATTAGAAATGTCTTAGTGAAAGACGTCCCAGCAGGAAACTGATTCTCTTTCTGACAAGTATTTTACTGTCTTCCCCACCATGATGTGGGCTCAGAGCAGAAGCCCATGAATGACACTCACGCTCTTCAGCCTCTTTTGCTCTATCAGTTGCTTCGGTTGTTACACGAGCAATATGTGCAATGTTATAAAATACTAAGTTCCAAACACATTCAGCATATTCTCTTCTCAGTGTCTCTCACCACAAGCACGGGGAAATACTGACTTGCTACTCCAGTGTCTGTCAACATGGAAAACTAACCATGGGGGTTTCAGTAGCAAACTCGATTTCTGTGTGCTTAAGTGTGAACTAAAAGCAAATGTTAACCCTGCAGATCCACTCTGTACACATAAGAAGTGGTTTGTAAGACAAGCTCTGGTTGGCTGGAAGCTGTAGCTTATCGTTCTGAGTTGGTAGCACCACACCAACAAAGAGAGACAAATAACTAAAGTTTACAGCTTCCAGCTGTTCAAATCTGAATGAGATTTCCTTTCTCTATTATTACTGTATTGTATGTATTATAAGAAATATGTGCTGCCATTATATATTATAATAAGTAATATAAATTATTCTCTATCTAAGTGGCTGTTTTTGTTGGATTTGAGGCCATTGTTGTTTGAGATTGGAGCTCACACCGCCCAGACTGGCTTTGAACTCCCTCTGTAGCCCAGGCTGGTCTTAAACTCCTGCTCTTCCTCCTTCTATCTCCCAAGTGCTAGGATTACAGATCCTACTACTCCCAGCTATGGGAATAACTTGATTTGAAATATAGACATAATTCAAGATACTGGCCATAGAGTTGCCTTATGTTACAAAACCCATTTCTATCCATAGTTTTTACTTTTTTTTTTTTTCATTTTAAACATAGGGTCTCGTGTATCCAAGGTTGGCCTAGTACCACATAAAGCCAAGTTTAATGACAACTGAGAGATAGAGGCAGGCAGATAAGGTTCAGGCTGATCTTGAACTTCCTGTGTAGCAGAAAATGACCATAATTTATGATCATCCTGCGTTGCCTCTTAAGGAATCAGGTTGCCTAGTTTTATGCAGTTCTGGAGATCAAGGACTTTGCACATGATAGGCAGCACGCTCCCAGCTGAACTACATCCCCACTTTCACCATACTAGAAATTGACCAGTTTATTTCAAAGATTTGTCCAAGGGCACAGCTATAAGTAGCTAACAAAATCTAAGTCCTCTGCTTAAAGCTCCAAGTTTCTGAAGATGGAGGCCAGATGTCAGGAGTTCAAGGTCACCCTTGGATACATATGGGGTTAAAGACTAGCCTGGACTAAGGGAGATGCTTTCAAACAAACAACACAAAAACAGTTCTAAGTTTCTTTTAGACATAGGGTTCCATTGAGCTCTTTCCTCAAGGGTTAGATAAATCATGTTTAAGAGAAGTTTCAGAGAAGGAAAACATAAATCCAGAAGTATCCTTTATCTTTCATAAGAAGAAAGTTTCCATCCCCTGTGAGCAAGATCCCTAGAGCTCAGCTTGTGCAAGCCAGATGAGCACGGCAGTTATAGAGAACTTTCGTGGTATTTTGGTAAAAATGCTTCCATAAAGTTAGAAAATAATCACAGGAAACAGATTTATAATAGATGCTTTTTAACTTTTAGCTATCATGGGATCCAGGATAAATTTAAATTAAAATATTGTATTTTAAAGCTATAGAATATAGAATTATCTATGATTCCACAATTCCATTGGTAGATACAACTGAGAGATACAGAAAGTGGTAAACGGACGTCCACAGAAACATCCTTCATAACATCCCCAAATATCCATCAGCCACATAGGGTGAAGGAAAATCATTAGATCCACGTCATGGGAAACCACTCAACCATACAGTGACATGGACACCCGCTACAGTGGGGATGACCCCTGGAAAATGTTACAATGGCAAACAGAGCAGACACAAAGTCCCTTGCCATACTACTCTATCCTACAGACACAGGAAATAGCTTAGTGGTTGTCTCAAGCCTGAAGGAAGGAGAACTGGGAGGTGTCAGGGGTTTTTTTCGGGGAGTGATCGAAATGTGGTAAAAATGGATTTCTAGTGATGGTTTGCAATTCTGCAAATCACCAAAGTATATGTCAGCAAAGCCTTAAAACACTCATGCAATGTAGCTCACTATCCTGTCCACTCCCGACAACTCCCACACAAACTTAAGTACTTTTCTTACTGTACCCATCCCTTTATGGTTTGCATTAGAAGTATTGGTGTGCAGGTTGGAGGGCCTCAAAGACAAGTCAACTCCACAGCCCTGAATCTCCCTTGCTAATTCACAGGAAATGACTGTGAGAGAGCGCCCTATCCAGACAGTAGCCTAGAGATTATCATGAGCCAGACACAAAAGTCAGTGGACTTTTCCAAGCATTTTCTGACCAGCACCAGCACCCCGGATACAGGAAGAGGGCACAGCGCCTGGCTCTGCGCATTCTGCTTGCAATGAAGGAATTCAAACAATGAAGAGGGAAGTCACAACAGCGCATCCAGCCCTCGAATTAATTCGTTGTTGGTTCTTTTTTTTGGGGGGGGGGGGGTAAAGGGCTTTAAACAAACAAACCTGTAATCCCACACTTTGGGGACTGAGACAGGAGGACTGCGGAGAGTTCTAGGCCAGCTTGATCTAGTGAGTTTCAAAGGAACATTACAGACACTGTCTCAGAATAATAAAATAATCCTGCTGTTTCTACACTGTTTAACCATTCACTTAAAATCTGCACCTACTGCTACTGAAGTTAAATTCCTTCTCCAGTTTCAACTCTACCAACAACTGCCAGCTCCCTGATGGCACCCGGAGGTTGCCTCCTATCAACCACACCCCACAGAGCCGGGGCACACAGACTCACTTGAGTTTCTTGAACGCTTCCGGGCCCCCAGCCACATAGTTGCCCCCGCTCTCTATCTGGTCCAGTTTTCGGATGCGGTGGCCCGTCCTCGGGGTGTAGATGTTCCTAACCGCCCCAAAAGGCGCCTGCACACCGCCAGTCACTTCTTTGAGGAAGACATCGAAGCTGGACACCTTCTTCTCGTGAATGACGACACGCCGCCCGGCGAAAAAGGGGTCCCCATTGCGGTACACCAGCACACTCTTCACCACCGGCTGCGACAGGTGGCTGGACCTGGAGCTGGGACCGTTCATCTTCTCCGCGGGACGCCGAGCCCGCAAGCACTCCACCGGCCTGCAACAGCAGCTCGTGGACCGCCTCCTGCAGGGACAAGGAAAGCTAGCGGCAGGTGAGGAAGGGCTGCGGGGCCAGCCCTAGCAGGTAGCAATTCAAGGAAGGCGCGGCACGGACGGCCAATCAGCGCTCGCAGGCTCGCACACCTGTCTCCCCCGCCCCGAAGCATCCAGGTGTGCAGTCTGGGAACCCACGCCGCTCGGGCTTTAAACCCCTGCGCGAGCCGGGACAGGAGGGACAGCGGCGGCCGCGCGCGCACTCAAGCGCGCACACATGCACCCGGTCTCAAGTGCACAGTATTAACATGGCGAGACTCAGTGCCTAGCATCACGCATCACGTCTGCGTCGTTTCTCCGAACTGGCTTCATTTTCTTACCCTCTTCTTGCACACTAACGCCACCTGCTCATTCGCTTCCCCCACCACCACCATCCTGCCCCCCGCCTCCAAAAGCCATTTCTATCCCTACTAAAGTTGCTGGGACTTTCATTTAAGGAAAACGAAATACTTTAAAATGCATTGAGAAGTTCGGGCGCAGTGGCGCACGTCTATCATCCTAGAATTAGGGCAATTCTAGAATTGGGATTGGAGGATTGACTCGAGTTCAAGGACACCCTGGACTACCTAGCAAGTTCTAGGCTAGCCTCAAGTATAGCCAAACTAAATGAATATCAATAAACTAAATAATCTGCAGTTTAGAAGCAGAGAGACGACTCCTGACCCCGGCGCTCCATTCTGGCCAGCGCCGCCCAGTGGCGAGCCTCGGGTGGGCCCTTCGCGGTGGTACCTACCGACACTCGCGGGCAGTGGGGGAGGAGCTGGGGGAGGGGCTCAGGTGGGGGCGGGGCGGGTTGCAGACTCTGGGCCCCGCACCGCTGTGAACCCTAAGCGGCCGCGCGTCTCTAGCACCGGTGCTCCCGCCTCCGCCGTTAGTGTCTTCAGAGGGCCTGCCTAGGCCCGCGGGGAGCCCGGTTTGTTTTTTCTCGCCGTTTCCATAGCAACTGCAGCCTCGCGCCCAGAGCTAGCCTGTGAACTAGGCCTGGAGCGCGCCTGCCTCCCTTGAGCTTCTCTGGCTGCCTCTGGCATCGAAGTCGTGAGGGGTTTGGGAATGAAGTTATCATACCCAGCGCTGTGCTAGGGTGGAGCTTGGACACCCACACACAGCTAGGTAGGTGAGACCCTACAGTATTTTCTGTGCTTACTATGTGACGAAGGATTAAAGAAGACTTAAGTGACTGAAGAAGACGTGCTGTGCCCAGAGCCTCCATGCTAGCTGTGTAAATGATTAGACTGTGAAATCCAGATAGAGTGGAGATTTTAATCAAGAACTTCGGCAAAGATGCAGGTGGTGGAGAATGCCTTTAATCTCAGCACTGGGAGGGCAGAAGGCTGGAGGATTAGCCACAAACTCAAAGCCAGCCTGGTACAGAGTATGATCCTACCGACCCCACCACCAACCGCAGCTCCCCAGAAAAACTTCAAGCATACAAACAAGAACCTCAGAAGGGCCAGGAGTGCTGACACAATCTTTAATGCCAACCCTTAATAATAATATAATAATAAACAACCTCAATATAGCTACTTTGTCCTGTCCAGCTGTCCAGTTTGGGGTGCTTATAAAAACACAGATATAAATAGTTCTGCTGAAATGAACCAAACCACTGTTCCCCTTACTCCTATTAAGTCTTTAAAAATATGTCCATTTTTAAAGCAGACATTGCCTTTTGAACGGGAAATGCCCCCCAGAGGCTCCTGTGTTTGAAGACTTAGTCCCCAGCCAGTGGAGTATTTGCTGTGAGTGTGGAACCCCTTAAGAGGTGGGTCCTGAGGTTGACAGACTTTCTCTCCAGTCTCTGATTCCTGATTCACATAGTTGTGAAGGAGCAGCCACCATCAGCTCCTGCTGCTGCCAAGTGACCACATGCCACTGTGTTCCCAAGCATGCTGAACTGTATGCAACCCCTCAGACGGCGAGCCAGGATAAACCTCTCCTTATTTCACTTGTTTCTTGTTACCTATTTGGTCACATAGACAGGGAAAGGAACAGCAAACAACAGCCAATAGCAGCAGGTGTTCCTAACTCATCGTATTTGAGCAAAAATAAATTTTTAAAACTGTACATTAATCATTTAACAAGGTACCAAGCATTAGGTAAGGCACTTACACACATTATCTAATTAATGCTCACAATGATCTTCAGATGTAGAAGAGGATGATGAGAGAAACTAAGGAAATTTACCTGAGTAAGTTACACACAAGGCTTCAAACTCCATCTTCTCCCTTACCCACACCCCTTAACCATGCTGACATAGCAATCTGAAACATGAACCAGCATGAGGGGATTACAACATGGAACAGAAGAATTGCAGTTCACCACCACCATCAACAGAGAGAGAGAGAGAGAGAGAGAGAGAGAGAGAGAGAGAGAGAGAGAGAGAGAGAGAGAGAGAATCTGATATGGCTCAGGCTAGCCTCAAACTTGCTCTGCAGCACAGGATCATCGTGAGCCTCTGGTCCTCCTGCCTCCATCTCCTGAATACTGTAACTGTAGGTGTGCTCTGCTACTGCACAGAGTGCTGGAAATCAAACTTGGGGGCTTCATGCACACTAGGCAAGCACTCTACCAACCAAGCTGCATCAGTGGCCACAGAAATGTTTTCGTTAACATTGTAAACTGTAATGGTGCCTTGAACGTTGGTAGCATTCAAAGGGTCCAAGAACACTGAATAACACAGCAAGTAAGAGGGGAACTTCTGGCTCTGGGGATACACAGGTGGAAGGTCGGTGGGGAGAAGAACTGTGAACAGTCAGCTGAGCACTCCGACCTCCCACAGTGTAAAGCCCCCTGCTGCCCACGCCAGCCACACCCAAAATGAAACTGTTCAAACAGCTTCCCACTGAAGGAACAGAGCACTAAATGAAGATCACAGTCATTCTGGGTGTGGGTCACCAGTCTGTGAAGCCACCCACATCTGTATTTCATGCCTTTTGTGATGGTGTCACCAGCTGGATTTATCTCCTGAGTCCACTCTTGATCATGGAGCCTTAAATAAAAGCTTACCTCCATCTTCACCTCCCTGTGCTGAATAAAAAGGGTAGCAAGAGAAAGCCACTGAGCACTGGCTTCTCCCTTCCTCCCATGTCCTGCTTTGTGAGTTGTAGGGTCGGGAGCTGCTGCTACTGCTCCTGTCACCTTGGGTCCACCTGCTACCGTATGTTTACCGTATCCTTCGTTAAGTTGTTTATCAGGTATTGGGACAAAGCAATGAAAACACAGCACACATTTCCTTAAAATATTCTCTTTTTCTTTGTTTCCCCTGGAGGCTTGAATAAAAAGGGCTTCCATAGGCATTCAAAGAATGGCACCTTTAGGTGTGGCCTTGACTGAGTAGGTGTGGCTTTGTTGGAGAAAGTGTGTCAGTAGGGCGTGTGGCCTTTGAGGTCTCAGAAGTTCAGCATTTTCTTCCTTCTGCCTACAGATCTGGGTGTAGAATTCTCAGCATCTTCTCCAGCAATGTCTGCCTGCATGCTGCCATGCTCCCTCCATGACAGTAATGGACTAAACCTCTGAACTGGTAGCTAACACCAATTAAGAATTTTCCTGTGGGGCATAGTGGCACATGCCTCTAATCCCAGCCCTCGGGAGGCAGAGGCAGGCGGATTTCTATATTCGAGGCCAGCCTGGTCTACAGAGTGAGTTCCAGGACAGCCAGGGCTACACAGAGAAACCAAAAAAAAAAAAAAAAAAAAGTTTTCCTTTATAAGACTTGCCATGGTCATGGTATCTCTTCACAGCTATAAAATCCTAAGACCTTCCCTTTCTCTACAAGTGGACTCCTTTACTCATTTGCTCAAAGCTGAAACTTGAACATTGCTCATCCTTATACATTTAATGGCCGCAGAGAAACAGCCAACTGCAGCACAAAATAAAAGTCTGTGTATCTTAACCCCTCTCCCTCCCCCCCTCCCTCCTCCTCCCCCTCTCCCGCCTCTCCCCCTCCCCCTCCCCCTCCCTGCTCCTTTCATTTGCTGAATTGGTACTGAAGTGCTTTTGTGTTGCAAAACCCCAATAGTGAGCAAAACAGATCAGAGGTGCCCTAAAGTAGAATTAGAAGTTGCTCCCTTGGGAAGGATGCTGCTGTGTGTAGGACATAGGAAAAGTTCGCTTCTACTAAGTGTGTAAAAGGTATCTATTTTCCGATCTCCTCAGCCAGCCCATCTGAAAGAATGCTGCAAAACAAAGGTGTTCTTTTCCCCCTTTCTAGCTTAAAATTCTGCTGCTGGGCTGGCAAGATGGCTCAGTGGGACTACTCTTCCGAAGGTCCTGAGTTCAAATCCCAGCAACCACATGGTGGCTCACAACCACCCCTAATGAGATCTGACACCCTCTTCTGGTGCGTCTGAAGTCAGCTACAGTGTACTTATGTATAATAATCAATAAATCTTTGGGCCGGAGCAAGCAGGGCCAAACCCACTGGAGTGAGCAGAGGTCCTAAAAATTCAATTCGCAACAACCACATGAAGGCTCACAACCATCTGTACAGCGACAGAGTACTCACATACATAAAATAAATAAGTAAATAAATAAATCTTTTTTTTTAAATGCTGCTGTTGCCGCCACCACCAACGCTGCCCCCGCCGCAGCCTTTAACGCCTGCACTTAGGAGGCTGAGGTAGTGAGTGGCTGTGAGTTTGAGGCCTTGCAGCTGCTTTTTCTTTCCTTTCCGTGGGGTAAAATCAGGACTCATCAGCTTGGGATACCCTGTCCTGCTGCCTCTCCTTCTCGTCCCCCTGATGGCCCTCCCTATGCCTCTGCAATCCAAAGCTCGAATCTCCACTTCCTTTAACATCCCTGTTGGCCGTGCTTTCTGCCTCCCATCCTCTCCCTATGTCCATTTATCTGGCTCCATCCAACCAGTGTGTCAAGCCTCTACTTAAATATCATGGCCCCAGGAAATAATTTCTGTGTCACTACCCCGGTCAGGATGAGCACCGCCATGGATTACTGTATATGTGCCTCCATCGTTTTACCAACTGTAATTGTGTCTTTGTATAATGATAGGTTTAATTATGAACCAATGTGTAAACCTTTATGTGTAAATTTCCTGAGGGAAAAGACCATGCCTGTTTTATTCATGCATCTTTCCAGTGCCTAGAAAGTAAGGAGAAGTACTTATTTTGTGAATGAATAGGAAATATATTATAAAAGTTAAGAAAATAAGCTGTTAAAAACTGGAAAATGTTCTTATGCCACAAATTACAGTTTCAAGCAAATAAGCATTCAATAACTAGAAAGTTTGGGGTGATTTGGGAGTTTTGGGGGTTTTGTTTTTGTTTTTGAGACAAGGTTTCACTAGACTGGGTTTCTGGTTTTATTTGTTTTGTTTTGTTTTGTTTATATTTGTTAAAATTAGTAGTTTGGCTTCAAATAGAAAATGCCCAGCTGTGTGAAGATGGGACCAACCACACAGAAAAACTCTCCTGCCCAGGACTGAGGTTTGGTTTTGTTTGGTACTGGAGGTCAAACTTGTCCCCCACTTCCTCCCCCCCCCGCCCCCCCACACACACACGGCAAGTGCTCAGCCACACACACACACACACACACACACACACGGCAAGTGCTCAGCCACACACACACACACACACACACACACACACACGCGCGGCAAGTGCTCAGCCACACACACACACACACACACGGCAAGTGCTCAGCCACACACACACACACACACACACGGCAAGTGCTCAGCCACACACACACACACACACACACACACACGGCAAGTGCTCAGCCACACACACACACACACACACACACACACGGCAAGTGCTCAGCTTATGCAGAACAGTGGAGCCATGAATGAAATGTGAAGCCAGCTTCATCCCTTGCTTGCCCTTCCAGGACACTCATGGCAACTGCTTCTCACATCTCAGTCCCTGAAGGAGCAAGAACTTTTGGGTTTGGAGCTACAGTTACAAACAGTTGTAGGCTACCTGACATAGGTGCTGGGAACCAAACCCTGGTCCTGTGAAGAGCAGCAGGCTCTCTTATGGCTGAGCCATCTCTCCAATCCCAAACTAAAGCCCAGGGTCTCCCTCACAGGAAGCAAGCATTCTACCAAGTGAATTATAGTTCCAGATCAATTTTCTCAGATATTCACTGGGATATGGGTAATGGCTGCTGTTTCTGACAGGCCCTGATATTTCTTGTCTGTTCTGGTAATAGCTAAACTCTTCCTTAATGTGCTAGGCTACCGACACCTGTCAGCCACCTTGAATGTACGTACAGGTGCCTAATAGGATAGGGGTATAACTCAGATTGACAGCTTGCATGAAGCCTTGGGCTGGACCCCAGTGGCTGGCTCTAAGAAATAGTGTCCTCATCTCTTCTATCCAGCCAAATAACATAGACTCTGTCTAAATTTACACCTTCTTCTTCCCCTCTCTTACATCCGTTTAGTCTTGGAGCTAAGGGGGAAAGGCTTGTTCTATAAGATGATCATAAAATTAATGAATTAAGGTTATTTTTCCGTTTGTTTTATGTGTATGAGTATTCTGTCTTCATGTATGTCAGTGCATTATGTGCACTCAGTGCCCAAGGAGGCCAGAAGAGGGTGTCCGAGCCCCTGGGACTAGAGTTAGAGACACTTGTGAGCCACCAGGTGGGTCCTGGGAATTGAGCACAGCCAGTGCTCTTGGAGCTGGACAGATGGCTCAACAGTTGAGAGCATGAGCTGTGACCAGCACCCACATGGCAGCTCATGGCCAACCGTAACTCTAGTTCCAGGGCCTCCAATGCCTTCTCTGAGCCTCTGTGGGCACCAGGCTCATGATGCTGGGAAGGCACACGGTACACATACTTACATGCAAGCAAACCACTACATAAAAATAAAATAGTAACTTAAGGGATAGGAAAGTGGATCAGTTGGTAGAGTGCTTGTTTAGCAGCGCTGAGCTCTGGGCTTTGATTCCCCGTCACTACATAAACCAGGGATTATGGTGCACTCCTGAAATCCCAGAACTCAGGAAGAAGGACCAAAAGTTCAGTTATTCAGTGGCTACTACTTTAAGGTGGTCGTACATGAGATCCTTGAGATCTTTTCTCAAAAAACAAAAGTTACTAATAATACTTGAAAATTTATCTCCATTTTTGATGAGCACAATCCCTAAAAAACAAGAAATCTTTTTGTGTAAAGTCATACATGGATACTGAAGTGAACCCCAAAGAAACCCTTAGGTATTTATCTCCAAAAAGCCATGTTTCCATAAGTTATACTATTTTCTTTGAGACATGTACAGTCTCATGTCGAGGGACCAGCACATGTGAAGACCTGCCTGTGATCGGCGAATGCATCATTCACGGTGAGTCTAGAGACAGAAAAGGAAGTTGGGAGAATGGGTACAGACAGCTGCTGCCTTCTCTGTGTTGTAGAAAATAGCACTGAGTCGAGCATTTAGTGCTGGTACTGAGCAAACATCCTGACAGCCAGCTATGGTGAGTATATTCTGGGGAGTAGAACCTTTCCTGTGATGCACCCAAGCACTGTGTGTGATGCTACAGTGGAATTTATGATCTCTGCTTTTACCAGTCTCTTAAGGAAAATGTTAGTAGAAAAGTGTTCCAGCAATATTCAAGAACATTGTTTGCTTGCTTATTTATGTATTCATTTATTTATCTTGCTTTTGTTTTGTTTTTTTGTTTTTGAAACAGGGCCTCATGATATATCTCAGGTTGGATTTGAACTCGCTGTGTAGCTAAACTCAGACACCTAGCAATCCCCCTGCCTCAGCCTCCCAAGTGCTAGGGTTACCATAATGAGGCACTTTGCCTGCCTCAGCCTTCTTACATTATTAAAAATGTTGGATATTTTTTAATGAGTTGATCAAATGTGCTGTCAATTTATGAAGAAACAGAATTCGGAAAAGCTAAAAAGCATGTGAAAGCAGAAGTTGTAGAATGCTGGCACACCCTGAAGTCAGGGTTAAGGCTGTGTTCCAACCCTTGCCCTGGAACCAGGGACTGCTATTCAGACAGCTACGGAGAGGAGCAGGCACTGAGGAAAGTCTAGGCCACCTACCAGGGAGAGCCCAACAAGCCCCCTCAGGAGGGTCAGATTGGAGTGTAAATAAAATGGAGATCAAAAAATGGCACCATCTTCACAGAACCTGTAAAGGGAAGAGAAAGGCTCCTTTAACATCAGGGCAGGGATGGATCACAGAGATTACAGAATTCCCGATGGTTCATAGTCACAGCAATCAACCCCCAGAATCATAGAACCTCATTAACTGTATCTTTGAGCTCTAAAATTTGGAGGCCCTGTTTTCCAACTATTGAGGTAGATAATCTGGAGAAGCAACACAAACCAAACAGAATTTCATCTTAACTTGGAAAACCAGTGTCAAAGTAAACTTTAGGAAATAAAAGGAAACTGCTATTTACAAAGCAGAAATTGTGACTGGAGAGACAGCCCACTGTACCAAGCACTTGCCAAGCAAACCTGAAAACCTGGGTTCTGTCTCCAGTAGGAAAACAGAACTGATTCCCAAGAGTTGGCCTCTGACCTCCACACGTACACCATCACTTAAAAGCCCACTCTTTGACACCACACACATACACACATACAGATAATTTTAAATTTTACCTTATTGTTGTTGTTTGTGTATGATCTGTATATAAGCACCACTGTGCACATGCAGTATACGTATGGAGGTCAGAAGACTTTTGGAAACTGCTGCTCTGCCTCCACAGTGGAATCTGGGGGTGAACTCAGGTTGCTAGGCTTGTATGGCAAGTTCATTTACCTACCGAGCAACATCTTTGGCATTAAATAATAATAATAATATTTAAAGTGAATAAAAGGGGAAGCTATAGCATGGATATAGTCAGCAAAGCTGAGAGCTGTCTCTTGGAGTATTTGCTACATAAACTCCAGGCTGAAATTAACTAAATGTAAAGAATTGTAAAGGAATGTCAGGAATGATGGCTCAAGCCAGTAATCCCAGCACTCAGAAAGCTGAGACAGCAGGATTGCTCCAAGTACAATGTTAGACTGAACTACAGAGTAAGACTGTATCCTAAAAAAACGAAAGTTTAAAAAAAATGGCATTAAGAACAATGGTGAGAACAGGGACGATGCAGCAACACATTATAGCTGCCTCAGACTTTAAGATTAAGAATTACGCTGTGGAATGCCTATGCTAATAAACTTGAAAAGGATGAGAGTGTTCTGTAAAACACAGAAAGTCTCAAACCTAAATAAAACAAAAGCAAGACTCCACTGTTTGACTGGTAAGTTCTGCCAAGCGTTTATAAACTATAAATTATAAACTATAATTTCAATCTAATACTAATTCTTTCTGAACCTAGCATAGCCCTTATATAAAAATCTGGCAAGACAGACAACCGGCCACCTTCCTGGTGAGAGCACAGGGGTCAGCCCGGCCCGAGAGGTTTCTGCCTCAGGCTCCGGCTGGAGCCACCTTGGCTCCGGGACTCTGCGGAGGGCAGGCTGCACGGCTGAGGGTGTGGAATACAGAGGCCAGCAGTTTCTGAGACAGGCGAGAGCCAGAGAGCTTCTGAGGCGGCGCCATCTTCAGCTCCAGACAACTGGCCACCTTCCTGGCCAAAGCAACACAGCTTCTGGGAAAGATCCTGTTTTGGGCCTTCATCTTCAGCCAGGAGGAGGTCCAAACACCAGATAACTGTGCACCTTCCCTGAAAGAGCAGAGCTTGCCTGCAGAGACTGCTCTGACCACTGAAACTCAGAGGAGAGAGCTAGTCTCCCACGTCTGCTGATAGAGGGTAACAAAATCAACAGAGGAACAATCTCTAAACAAAGACAACTATAATAACTAACTCCAGAGATTGCCAGATGGCAAAAGGTAAACATAAGAATCCTACTAACAGAAACCAGGACCACTCACCATCATCAGAACCCAGAACGCCCACTTCGCCCAGTCCAGGGCACCCTAACACACCTGAAAAGGTAAACCTGAATTTAAAAGCATATCTCATGATGATGGTAGAGGACATAAAGAAGGAATGTAATAACTCACTTAAAGAAATACAGGAGAACACTGCTAAAGAGTTACAAGTCCTTAAAGAAAAACAGGAAAACACAACCAAACAGGTAGAATTCCTTATAGAAAAACAGGAAAACACATCCAAACAGGTGATGGAAATGAACAAAACCATACTAGACCTAAAAAGGGAAGTAGACACAATAAGGAAAACCCAAAGTGAGGCAACACTGGAGATAGAAAACCTAGGAAAGAAATCTGGAACCATAGATGCCAGCATCAGCAACAGAATACAAGAGATGGAAGAGAGAATCTCAAGTGCAGAAGATTCCATAGAGAACATCGGCACAACAATCAAAGAAAATGGAAAATGCAAAAAGATCCTAACTCAAAACATCCAGGAAATCCAGGACACAATGAGAAGACCAAACCTACGGATAATAGGAGTGAATGAGAATGAAGATTTTCAACTCAAAGGATCAGCAAATACCTTCAACAAAATTATTGAAGAAAACTTCCCAAATCTAAAGAAAGAGATGCCCATGAACATACAAGAAGCCTACAGAACTCCAAATAGACTGGACCAGAAAAGAAATTCCTCCCGACACATAATAATCAGAACATCAAATGCACTAAATAAAGATAGAATACTAAAAGCAGTAAGGGAAAAAGGTCAAGTAACATATAAAGGCAAGCCTATCAGAATTACACCAGATTTTTCACCAGAGACTATGAAAGCCAGAAGAGCCTGGACAGATGTTATACAGACACTAAGAGAACACAAATTCCAGCCCAGGCTACTATACCCAGCCAAACTCTCAATTACCATAGATGGAGAAACCAAAGTATTCCACGACAAAACTAAATTCACACATTATCTCTCCACGAATCCAGCCCTTCAAAGGATAATAACAGAAAAAAACCAATACAAGGACGGGAACCACGCCCTAGAAAAAACAAGAAGATAATCCCTCAACAAAACTAAAAGAAGACAGCCACAAGAACAGAATGCCAACTTTAACAACAAAAATAACAAGAAGCAACAATTACTTTTCCTTAATATCTCTTAATATCAATGGACTCAACTCCCCAATAAAAAGACATAGACTAACAAACTGGCTACACAAACAAGACCGAACATTTTGCTGCTTACAGGAAACTCATCTCAGAGAAAAAGATAGACACTACCTCAGAATGAAAGGCTGGAAAACAATTTTCCAAGCAAATGGTATGAAGAAACAAGCTGGAGTAGCCATTCTAATATCTAACAAAATCGACTTCCAACCCAAAATAATCAAAAAAGACAAGTAGGGGCACTTCATACTCATCAAAGGTAAAATCCTCCAACAGGAACTCTCAATTCTGAATATCTATGCTCCAAATACAAGGGCAGCCACATTCATTAAAGAAACTTTAGTAAAGCTCAAAGCACACATTGCACCTCACACAATAATAGTGGGAGACTTCAACACACCACTTTCACCAATGGACAGATCATGGAAACAGAAACTAAACAGGGACACAGTGAAACTAACAGAAGTGATGAAACAAATGGACTTAACAGATATCTACAGAACATTTTATCCTAAAACAAAAGGATATACCTTCTCAGCACCTCATGGTACCTTCTCTAAAATTGACCACATAATTGGTCACAAAACAGGCCTCAACATATACAAAAATATTGAAATTGTCCCATGCATCGTATCAGATCACCATGGACTAAGGCTGATCTTCAATAACAAAATAAATAATAGAAAGCCAACATTCACGTGGAAACTGAACAACACTCTTCTCAATGATACCTTGGTCAAGGAAGGAATAAAGAAAGAAATTAAGGACTTTTTGGAGTTTAATGAAAATGAAGCCACAACATTCCCAAACTTATGGGACACAATGAAAGCATTCCTAAGAGGAAAACTCATAGATCTGAGTGCCTCCAAAAAGAAACTAGAGAGAGCACACATTAGCAGCTTGACAACACACCTAAAAGGTCTAGAAGAAAAGGAATCAAATTCACCCAAGAGGAGTAGAAGGCAGGAAATAATCAAACTCAGGGGTGAAATCAACCAAGTGGAAACAAGAACTATTCAAAGAATCAACCAATCAAGGAGCTGGCTCTTTGAGAAAATCAACAGGGAAAGCATCCTGATTAACAAAATCAGAAATGAAAAGGGAGACATAACAACAGATCCTGAAGAGATCCAAAACACCATCAGATCCTTCTACAAAAGGCTATACTCAACAAAACTGGAAAACCTGGATGAAATGGACAAGTTTCTAGACAGATACCAGGTACCAAAGTTGAATCAGGATCAAGTTGACCATCTAAACAGTCCCATATCCCCTAAAGAAATAGAAGCAGTCATTAATAGTCTCCCAGCCAAAAAAAGCCCAGGACCAGACGGGTTTAGTGCAGAGTTCTATCAAACCTTCAAAGAAGACCTAATTCCAGTTCTTCACAAACTATTCCACAAATTAGAAACGGAAGGTACTCTACCCAACTCATTCTATGAAGCCACAATTACTCTGATACCTAAACCACAAAAAGACCCAACAAAGATAGAGAACTTCAGACCTATTTCCCTTATGAATATCGATGCAAAAATCCTCAATAAAGTTCTTGCTAACCGAATCCAAGAACACATCAAAACAATCATCCATCCTGACCAAGTAGGTTTCATCCCAGGGATGCAGGGATGATTCAATATACAGAAATCCATCAATGTAATCCAGCATATAAACAAACTCAAAGACAAAAACCACATGATCATCTCGTTAGATGCTGAGAAAGCATTTGACAAAATCCAACACCCATTCATGATAAAAATCTTGGAAAGATCAGGAATTCAAGGCCCATACCTAAACATGATAAAAGCAATCTACAGCAAACCAATAGCCAACATCAAAGTAAATGGTGAGAAGCTGGAAGCAACCCCACTAAAATCAGGGACTAGACAAGGCTGTCCACTCTCTCCCTACCTTTTCAACATAGTACTTGAAGTATTAGCCAGAGCAATTCGACAACAAAAGGAGATCAAGGGGATTCAAATTGGAAAGGAAGAAGTCAAAATATCACTTTTTGCAGATGATATGATAGTATATTATAAGTGACCCTAAAAATTCCACCAGAGAACTCCTAAGCCTGATAAACAGCTTCAGTGAAGTAGCTGGATGTAAAATTAACTCAAACAAGTCAATGGCCTTTCTGTACACAAAGGATAAACAGGCTGAGAAAGAAATTAGGGAAACAACACCCTTCTCAATAGTCACAAATAATATAAAATACCTTGGCGTGACTCTAACTAAGGAAGTGAAAGATCTGTATGATAAAAACTTCAAGACTCTAAAGAAAGAAATTAAAGAAGATCTCAGAAGATGGAAAGATCTCCCATGCTCATGGATTGGCAGGATCAACATTGTAAAAATGGATATCTTGCCAAAAGCAATCTACAGATTCAATGCAATCCCCATCAAAATTCCAACTCAATTCTTCAACGAATTAGAAGGGGCAATCGGCAGATTCATCTGGAATAACAAAAAACCGAGGATAGCAAAAACTCTTCTCAAGGATAAAAGAACCTCTGGTGGAATCACCATGCCGGACCTAAAACTGTACTACAGAGCAATTGTGATCAAAACTGCATGGTACTGGTATAGTGACAGACAAGTAGACCAATGGAACAGAATTGAAGACCCAGAGATGAATCCACACACCTATGGTCACTTGATCTTTGACAAGGGAGCTAAAAACATCCAGTGGAAAAAAGACAGCATTTTCAACAAATGGTGCTGGCACATCTGGCGGTTATCATGTAGAAGAATTCGAATTGATCCATTTCTATCTCCTTGTACTAAGGTCAAATCTAAGTGGATTAAGGAACTCCACATAAAACCAGAGACACTGAAACTTATAGAGGAGAAAGTGGGGAAAAGCCTTGAAGATATGGGCACAGGGGAAAAATTCCTGAACAGAACAGCAATGGTTTGTGCTGTAAGATCGAGAATTGACAAATGGGACCTAATGAAACTCCAAAGTTTCTGCAAGGCAAAAGACACCATCAATAAGACAAAAAGGCCACCAACAGATTGGGAAAGGATCTTTACCTATCCCAAATTGGATAGGGGACTAATATCCAATATATATAAAGAACTCAAGAAGGTGGACTCCAGAAAATCAAATAACCCCATTAAAAAATGGGGCTCAGAGCTGAACAAAGAATTCTCACCTGAGGAATACCGAATGGCAGAGAAGCACCTGAAAAAAATGCTCAACATCCTTAATCATCAGGGAAATGCAAATCAAAACAACACTGAGATTCCACTTCACTCCAGTCAGAATGGCTAAGATCAAAAACTCAGGTGACAGCAGATGCTGGCGAGGATGTGGAGAAAGGGGAACACTCCTCCATTGTTGGTGGGATTGCAAGCTTGTACAACCATTCTGGAAATCAGTCTGGCGGTTCCTCAGAAAATCGGACATAGTACTACCGGAGGATCCCGAAATACCTCTCCTGGGCATATATCCAGAAGATGTCCCAACTGGTAAGAAGAATACATGCTCCACTATGTTCATAGCAGCCTTGTTTATAATAGCCAGAAGCTGGAAAGAACCCAGATGCCCCTCAACAGAGGAATGGATACAGAAAATGTGGTACATTTACACAATGGAATACTACTCAGCTATTTAAAAAAATGAATTTATGAAATTCCTAGGCAAATGGATGGACCTGGAGGGTATCATCCTGAGTGAAGTAACCCAATCACAAAGGAACTCGCACAATATGTACTCACTGATAAGTGGATATTAGCCCAGAAACTTAAGATACCCAAGATATAAGATACAACTTGCCAAACGCATGAAATCCAAGAAGAACGAAGACCAAAGTGTGGATACTTTACCCTTTCTTAGAAATGGGAGCAAAACACCCATGGAAGGAGTTACAGAGACAAAATTTGGAGCTGTGATGAAAGGATGGACCACCTTGTGATTGCCATATGCAGGGATCCATCCCATAATCAGCTTCCAAATGCTGACACCATTGCATACACTAGCAAGATTTTGCTGAAAGGACCCAGATATAGCTCTCTCTTGTGAGACTATGCCGGGGCCTAGCAAACACAGAAGTGGATGATCACAGTCAGCTATTGGATGGGTCACATGGCCCCCAATGGAGGAGCTAGAGAAAGTACCCAAGGAGCTAAAGGGAACTGCAACCCTATAGGTGGAACAACAATATGAACTAACCAGTACCCGAGAGCTCTTGTCTTTAGCTGCATATGTATCAAAAGATGACCTAGTCGGCCATCACTGCATATAGAGGCCCATTGGACTTGCAAACTTTATATGCCCCAGTACAGGGGAACGCCAGGGCCAAAAAGGGGGAGTGGGTGGGTAGGGGATTGGGGGGGTGGGTATGGGGGACCTTTGGGATAGCATTGAAAATGTAAACGAGGAAAATACCTAATTAAAAAAATCTGGCAAGAACAAAGAAAAAATGGTATGTAAAAATATAAACATTCTAATCTAAATATTAAGCAAAAACCAAGATTATACAACATAACTAAATTGCATTTATGCCGTGAAGGTGAAGTTATTTTGACATTAGAAAAAATAATTGAATTGCCTATGTTATAGATTAAAGAAGGAAAATCATATGATTGTTTCAAAAGTTGTAGATCAAATTCAATATTCAGTTAGGACAAGAATCTTAGAGAAGCAGGAGTAAAACTATTACCGAAGGTATACCTCAGTAATACCGGAAAGCAGATGATGGCAGCACCTATCAGCAAGCACCTTGAAAACCGAGAAAGTGGCTGGGCTGCTGAGAAAGGACCCCCAGCTCAGGTAATCAACCAACTCTCTGAGGAAAGGGAACCCCTCAGGGTTCCAGAGTCCCTGGGTTCCACGGCCATCTTGAAGAAACATTCCTGCTTTATCAGAGCTGCCCCTTGGCAACATAAATACTACTCCTTATCTGCTAGAGCTAACGCCCTGGAGTCTGGAGTCACTGGGAATGGGAGACTGGGGCTTCCCAGGGCACTCTTCCCTGTGCTGCTCCATCTGGGCTGGGATTTCCCTGAAGCCTGCTTCCCCACGGAATAGGTTTAGAAACCGTGTGAACCATATGCCCAAAGGCCCCATTAGAGAATGTGGTGACCTGGAGATGTGACTGTGCCTCAAGTGCAGTCCATGGAGGAGCCCCATAGATGAAGTCACAGGAGACAGTCACTCATCACTCATCGGGGAGTCCAAGGCAAGGTGGGGGCTGGCGTAACATCTGGATGAGTGGAGCGAGCCAACAGGGCTGGGTTGAGTATGAAACGTTGTTTCTTGCATTACTGGGAGCTAAGGAACCTCTCAGAGGTACATTAGGATACACCATATTGTTATCCAACTTGGGAGTATAGCCTGTGCCCAAACCAGATGCAGGCATTAGTCCTCAACAAGCTCTGTAAAAGAGCCAAGTGACTAGTGAAAGGTGAAAGGGGATATTTATTCACTGTGGCAACATTGAACAGGACAAACAGACCCAGGGACACCCAGAACCTAGCCCATATTCTGGGTCCCAAGTGAGACTGAAGGTGAAATAGAAGGCCAAGTTGACATGGGGCAATGACGAAGACCTTTCTGATGAGGTAAGCATGGGCTCTACTCAGATGAGAGAGCAGAAATTAGAAATTCTGTCTAGTTAGACAGAAGCCTGGCATTAGAGTCTGGCACACAGAGAAAATAACATTTGCATTGTAAAGATCTGGATGAAAATAATTGAGAGAGACATTTGTGTCCCTTAATCTGACTATCAGACTATTGAAACAGTGAACCCCAACGAAATAGGAATTTCTCCCAGGAATCCTATGCTGAGAGAGGGAAATGGCACCAGCAGTGCCAGGAACCTGTCTCCCTCTCAGGAAGACATTTTATACAGTTCTAATAGCTTGTCAGACCACCGTTCAGGATGAGAGTGAGGCCCAGCGATAGGGCAACAGTGCTCAGCAAATGAATGACTGTGTACATCGGAGGAGATAGACAAGAAGCGAAAAGGAAGTGAGGGAGGAAAAGGGGGAAGAGGAGAGAAGGAAGGAAGGGCTGTGTCTCAGCTGGATCTACTCCAGAAATCCACACAGACTTCAGTGTGTCTCCAAGGCTGTTAGGTAAACAGGACAGAGGTATTTGGGGGTGTTATTGTTTTTGAGATAGCTGGCTTAGGCCTCACTATGCAGACCAGGCTGACCCTAAAACTCACATAGATCTGCCTGTCCTGACTCTGGAATGCTGCGATTAAAGGCTTGTGCCCCACTTTTGTGGAAAGTGAACTTTAATGGAAAACTTGGGCATCTTCTGAAGAAACAGCTCCACATCTGAAGTAAGAGTGGGTAAGAGTTACAGGCTTGGTCATGGGAGAAGGGCACCTCTGTCATAAGCTTCCAGTCTCTGTGACCTCATGGAGATGTGGATGCTATGAGCACAACTTGAGTTAAACATTCAGTACAAATTCTCCAATGCAAAAGACAAAGCTGCTCGGTAGTAGTTGTATAGAATATAACATAGAAAAGGGAGCAGGACCTTGGGAGCCTTCCATTGCAGGGAGCTGAGTCACCTTGGCACTTTGCTCTGATCCCTAAAGACTGACGTGGCACCAGACAGGAGACAGCATCACATCCAAGATAACTATGTCCAGGCGTTGGTACCTAGTTTCATAAGCAGTAGATTGTTCAAAGGCAGCAGAGTCCAGAATAAGGGGCATGCAAAGCTGTGCAAACTCAAGAATAATTAGGGGGCCTTGGGGGATGCTTATGGGATGCATGTATCCTTTACATATGTGAACAAGAGCTCGGTGAAACATGTTTAACTGGGGCTGGAGAGATGGCTCAGTGGTTAAGAGCACTGACTGCTCTTCCAGAGGTCCTGAGTTCAATTCCCAGCAACCACGTGGTGGCTCACAACCATCTGTAATAAGATCTGATGCCCTCTTCTGCTGTGTCTGAAGACAGCTACAGTGTATGTGTGTGTGTGTGTGTGTGTGTGTGTGTATAATCTTATAAATATATATTAAATATATATTAAATCTTTTTTTAAAAAAGAAATATGTTTGACCTATTTTACCTAAAGCCTAAAAGTGTGGGAGCTTGACACACAAGAGTGAGACAGGAGGGGTCTCTAGGACTTGCTAACTAACCAGTCTAGCCTCTACAATAAGCTCCAGGCTAGGGAAAAAAACCTGTCTCAAAAAAACAAGACACCCAATGTTACCTTCTAGCTTCCTTAGGCACACACGTGCATGTAGACACATACATACATACATACACACATACATACACGTATGTATGCATACATACAAATATACATACCCAAACATATACACAGCAAAAAATTAAAAGATATATAAAATGAATGGCTTGTAGTAATAACTAAAGAGACACATTAGAAATGATCTTAACTATCACTGAGGTTTTAAAGAAGCAAAACTCAACCTAGATTCAAGAAGCATTATCACTCCTGCCTTACCATACCCTTCTTCACTAAGAGCCTCTGGGAGATCCCATTCTGCAGCATCTACTTAATGAGGGCCTTTGACTGACAGGTCACTTGTAAACTACAGAACTCCTTGGAGGGAGTCACCAGTGCCCCCAGGCCTTCTGGAGGCATTTAACTAGCACCTGGAGAATTCTCCTATCTCTAGACAATTATTCCACAGTAAGCACGAAAAGATTGCCCAAAGTTTCACCCATGGTCAAATTCGCCAGTCAGTAAATGCATCCCATGAGCTATGCTTCAAGAAAGATGGAATTACAGGAAGGAGAAAGGTAGGGGAAACTGCTCCCCCACTACACCAGACAGCATGTCAATCATCTACTCTAGATGCAGAGGCCTTATATGAGCATTTCTCAGACTCTCAACTCTAAAGCTGACCTGTCCTGTATCCACTGGTAACAACCATGCACACATACTCATATTGTCAAATCACTAATGAATATCAGCTTCCATTGCATGGCATACCCTCTCTTAAAAATGATTTTAAACTGCTTTCCTGAAAATGCCATTATACTTCCAACAAGGTGGCTTGTGTTGTTTTAGGTGCTACACACGATTCTTCTTCCCTCACTTTGATCTGGGCTGCATTCCCTTACTAACTGGGTCATGAGAATGTTTCTCAGCAACCTTTACTAAGCCTTATCTTCTTCAATAAAATAGGCAGGAAGAATCTACCCATTTTAGATAAAAAGAAGTAACAAATGTGTTGTGTATGGAGGAGCATCTGACACACAGCGTGTGCCAAACTAATAACTTTGGTTGGTTGGTTGGTTGGTTGGTTGGTTGGTTGGTTGGTTAAATTTACTTTTTAGAGACAGGGTCTCAAGTAGCCCAGACAGGGCTCACACTTGTTACATAGCTGAAATTTTACCTCCTCATCCTCCTGCCTACATCTCCCAAGTGCTGGGATATCAGCAAGTCCCACCATGCCCAACAACATCTTTCTTTTCAAGATAAATCTTGCTTCTTCATTGTCCAGGTGAGTGTGGCAAATTGTAAGGATGGCATATAAGAAGTTGGCCAGCCCAAATAGAGTACGAGAAAGGAGCGTAAACTAATCCTGCCTTAGAGTTTGTCTGAAGCCAGTTACCTCCCAGCCTAAGACTACGGCTCGCGCTTAGCTCCATGCCATGCCTCGTTTCCCTCAGCCCTGTGTGTACCCCTCCTCACACCTGCAGTGCTTCTCCCCAACCAATGAAGCAGCATCCTCTAAGCTAGCAGAGGGCAAAGAGGGCTCAAACTCCTCACCCCAACCTCACAGCTACCCACAGTCCCCTCCTCAGTGACTAACCTGTGCAAAGAAGGGAAACCTGGCTCCTTGCCTCTGAGGCAGCTTCATTTTGAAGCCTAATTTTGACGTCAGGAATCAAGACTATGCTGGGCTGGGAAGGCTTGTCTGGGGTCCAACCCTTACTGGGCTATTCACCATCTACAGATGTTGGGAACAAAATAAAAAAGGGGGGGCTGGGCGGCGCCATCTTCAGCTCCAGATAGCCGGCCACCTTCCTGGTGAGAGCACGGGGGTCTGCCAGGCCTGAGAGGTTTGTGGCACAGGCGCCGGCGGGAGCCTTCTTGGCTCCGGGACTCCTCGGAGGGCAGGCTGCACGGGTGACCGTGTGGAATACAGAGTGCCAGCCGTTTCTGGGACGGGCGAGAGTCGCAGAGCTTCTGGGCGGCGCCATCTTCAGCTCCAGACAGCCGGCCACCTTCCTGGTGAGAGCACGGGGGTCTGCCCGGCCTGAGAGGTTTGTGGCACAGGCGCCGGCGGGAGCCTTCTTGGCTCCGGGACTCCTCGGAGGGCAGGCTGCACGGGTGACCGTGTGGAATACAGAGTGCCAGCCGTTTCTGGGACGGGCGAGAGTCGCAGAGCTTCTGGGCGGCGCCATCTTCAGCTCCAGACAACCAGCCACCTTCCCGGCAAGAGCCACAGAGCTTCTGAGGCAGCGCCATCCTCAGCTCCAGACGGCCGGCCTCCTTCCGGAGAAGAGCCACAGAGCTTCTCAGGCGGCGACATCTTCGACTCCAGACAACTGGCCACCTTCCTGGCCAAAGCAACACAGCTTCTGGGAAAGATCCTGTTTTGGGCCTTCACCTTCAGCCAGGAGGAGGTCCAAACACCAGATAACTGTACACCTTCCCTGAAAGAGGAGAGCTTGCCTACAGAGACTGCTCTGACCACTGAAACTCAGAGAAGAGAGCTTGTCTCCCACGCCTGCTGATAGAGGGTAACAAAATCAACAGAGGAACAATCTCTTAACAAAGACAACTATAACAACTAACTCCAGAGATTGCCAGATGGCGAAAGGTAAACGTAAGAATCCTACTAACAGAAGCCAGGACCACTCACCATCATCAGAACCCAGAACGCCCACTTCGCCCAATCCAGGACACCCTAACACACCTGAAAAGGTAGACCTGGATTTAAAAGCATATCTCATGATGATGGTAGAGGACATAAAGAAGGAATTCAATAACTCACTTAAAGAAATACAGGAGAACACTGCTAAAGAGTTACAAGTCCTTAAAGAAAAACAGGAAAACACAACCAAACAGGTAGAAGTCCTTATAGAAAAACAGGAAAACACATCCAAACAGGTGATGGAAATGAACAAAACCATACTAGACCTAAAAAGGGAAGTAGACACAATAAAGAAAACCCAAAGTGAGGCGACGCTGGAGATAGAAACCCTAGGAAAGAAATCTGGAACCATAGGTGCCAGCATCAGCAACAGAATACAAGAGATGGAAGAGAGAATCTCAGGTGCAGAAGACTCCATAGAGAACATCGGCACAACAATCAAAGAAAATGGAAAATGCAAAAAGATCCTAACTCAAAACATCCAGGAAATCCAGGACACAATGAGAAGACCAAACCTACGGATAATAGGAGTGGATGAGAATGAAGATTTTCAACTCAAAGGACCAGCAAACATCTTCAACAAAATTATTGAAGAAAACTTCCCAAATCTAAAGAAAGAGATGCCCATGAACATACAAGAAGCCTACAGAACTCCAAATAGACTGGACCAGAAAAGAAATTCCTCCCGACACATAATAATCAGAACACCAAATGCACTAAATAAAGATAGAATACTAAAAGCAGTAAGGGAAAAAGGTCAAGTAACATATAAAGGCAAGCCTATCAGAATTACACCAGATTTTTCACCAGAGACTATGAAAGCCAGAAGAGCCTGGACAGATGTTATACAGACACTAAGAGAACACAAATTCCAGCCCAGGCTACTATACCCAGCCAAACTCTCAATTTCCATAGATGGAGAAACCAAAGTATTCCACGACAAAACTAAATTCACCCATTATCTCTCCACGAATCCAGCCCTTCAAAGGATAATAACAGAAAAAAACCAATACAAGGACGGGAACCACGCCCTAGAAAAAACAAGAAGATAATCCCTCAACAAACCTAAAAGAAGACAGCCACAAGAACAGAATGCCAACTTTAACAACAAAAATAACAGGAAGCAACAATTACCTTTCCTTAATATCTCTTAATATCAATGGACTCAATTCCCCAATAAAAAGACATAGACTAACAGACTGGCTACACAAACAGGACCCAACATTCTGCTGCTTACAGGAAACCCATCTCAGGGAAAAAGACAGACACTACCTCAGAGTGAAAGGCTGGAAAACAATTTTCCAAGCAAATGGTCTGAAGAAACAGGCTGGAGTAGCCATTCTAATATCGGATAAAATCGACTTCCAACCCAAAGTTATCAAAAAAGACAAGGAGGGACACTTCATACTCATCAAAGGTAAAATCCTCCAAGAGGAACTCTCAATTCTGAATATCTACGCTCCAAATGCAAGGGCAGCCACATTCATTAAAGACACTTTAGTAAAGCTCAAAGCACACATTGCACCTCACACAATAATAGTGGGAGACCTCAACACACCACTTTCATCAATGGACAGATCATGGAAACAGAAACTAAACAGGGACACAGTGAAACTAACAGAAGTTATGAAACAAATGGACCTGACAGATATCTACAGAATATTTAATCCTAAAACAAAAGGATATACCTTCTTCTCAGCACCTCACGGGACCTTCTCCAAAATTGACCATATAATTGGTCACAAAATAGGCCTCAACAGATACAAAAATATTGAAATTGTCCCATGTATCCTATCAGACCACCATGGCCTAAGACTGATCTTCAATAACAACATTAAGAATGGAAAGCCAACATTCTCGTGGAACCTGAACAACACTCTTCTCAATGATACCTTGGTCAAGGAAGGAATAAAGAAAGAAATTAAAGACTTTTTAGAGTTTAATGAAAATGAAGCCACAACGTACCCAAACCTTTGGGACACAATGAAAGCATTTCTAAGAGGGAAACTCATAGCTCTGAGTACCTCCAAGAAGAAACGGGAGAGAGCACATACTAGCAGCTTGACAACACATCTAAAAGCTCTAGAAAAAAAGGAAGCAAATTCACCCAAGAGGAGTAGACGGCAGGAAATAATCAAACTCAGGGGTGAAATTAACCAAGTGGAAACAAGAAGAACTATTCAAAGAATTAACCAAACGAGGAGTTGGTTCTTTGAGAAAATCAACAAGATAGATAAGCCCTTAGCTAGACTCACTAGAGGGCAAAGGGACAAAATCCTAATTAACAAAATCAGAAATGAAAAGGGAGACATAACAACAGATCCTGAAGAAATCCAAAACACCATCAGATCCTTCTACAAAAGCTTATACTCAACAAAACTGGAAAACCTGGACGAAATGGACAAATTTCTGGACAGATACCAGGTACCAAAGTTGAATCAGGATCAAGTTGACCATCTAAACAGTCCCATATCCCCTAAAGAAATAGAAGCAGTTATTAATAGTCTCCCAGCCAAAAAAAGCCCAGGACCAGATGGGTTTAGTGCAGAGTTCTATCAGACCTTCAAAGAAGATCTAATTCCAGTTCTGCACAAACTATTTCACAAGATAGAAGTAGAAGGTACTCTACCCAACTCATTTTATGAAGCCACTATTACTCTGATACCTAAACCACAGAAAGATCCAACAAAGATAGAGAACTTCAGACCAATTTCTCTTATGAATATCGATGCAAAAATCCTTAATAAAATTCTCGCTAACCGAATCCAAGAACACATTAAAGAAATCATCCATCCTGACCAAGTAGGTTTTATTCCAGGGATGCAGGGATGGTTTAATATACGAAAATCCATCAATGTAATCCATTATATAAACAAACTCAAAGACAAAAACCACATGATCATCTCGTTAGATGCAGAAAAAGCATTTGACAAGATCCAACACCCATTCATGATAAAAGTTTTGGAAAGATCAGGAATTCAAGGCCCATACCTAAACATAATAAAAGCAATCTACAGCAAACCAGTAGCCAACATCAAAGTAAATGGAGAGAAGCTGGAAGCAATCCCACTAAAATCAGGGACTAGACAAGGTTGCCCACTTTCTCCCTACCTTTTCAACATAGTACTTGAAGTATTAGCCAGAGCAATTCGACAACAAAAGGAGATCAAGGGGATACAAATTGGAAAAGAGGAAGTCAAAATATCACTTTTTGCAGATGATATGATAGTATATATAAGTGACCCTAAAAATTCCACCAGAGAACTCCTAAACCTGATAAACAGCTTCAGTGAAGTAGCTGGATGTAAAATTAACTCAAACAAGTCAATGGCCTTTCTCTACACAAAGAATAAACAGGCTGAGAAAGAAATTAGGGAAACAACACCCTTCTCAATAGTCACAAATAATATAAAATATCTCGGCGTGACTCTAACTAAGGAAGTAAAAGATCTGTATGATAAAAACTTCAAGTCTCTGAAGAAAGAAATTAAAGAAGATCTCAGAAGATGGAAAGATCTCCCATGCTCATGGATTGGCAGGATCAACATTGTAAAAATGGCTATCTTGCCAAAAGCAATCTACAGATTCAATGCAATCCCCATCAAAATTCCAACTCAATTCTTCAACGAATTAAAAGGAGCAATTTGCAAATTCATCTGGAATAACAAAAAACCTAGGATAGCAAAAACTCTTCTCAAGGATAAAAGAACCTCTGGTGGAATCACCATGCCTGACCTAAAGCTTTACTACAGGGCAATTGTGATAAAAACTGCATGGTACTGGTATAGAGACAGACAAGTAGACCCATGGAATAGAATTGAAGACCCAGAAATGAACCCACACACCTATGGTCACTTGATCTTCGACAAGGGAGCTAAAACCATCCAGTGGAAGAAAGACAGCATTTTCAACAATTGGTGCTGGCACAACTGGTTGTTATCATGTAGAAGAATGTGAATCGATCCATACTTATCTCCTTGTACTAAGGTCAAATCTAAGTGGATCAAGGAACTTCACATAAAACCAGAGACACTGAAACTTATAGAGGAGAAAGTGGGGAAAAGCCTTGAAGATATGGGTACAGGGGAAAAATTCCTGAACAGAACAGCAATGGCTTGCTCTGTAAGATCGAGAATTGACAAATGGGACCTAATGAAACTCCAAAGTTTCTGCAAGGCAAAAGACACCGTCAATAAGACAAAAAGACCACCAACAGATTGGGAAAGGATCTTTACCTATCCTAAATCAGATAGGGGACTAATATCCAACATATATAAAGAACTCAAGAAGGTGGACTTCAGAAAATCAAATAACCCCATTAAAAAATGGGGCTCAGAACTGAACAAAGAATTCTCACCTGAGGAATACCGAATGGCAGAGAAGCACCTGAAAAAATGCTCAACATCCTTAATCATCAGGGAAATGCAAATCAAAACAACACTGAGATTCCACCTCACACCAGTCAGAATGGCTAAGATCAAAAATTCAGGTGACAGCAGATGCTGGCGTGGATGTGGAGAAAGAGGAACACTCCTCCATTGTTGGTGGGATTGCAGGCTTGTACAACCACTATGGAAATCAGTCTGGCAGTTCCTCAGAAAACTGGATATAGTACTACCGGAGGATCCAGCAATACCTCTCCTGGGCATATATCCAGAAGATGCCCCAACTGGTAAGAAGGACACATGCTCCACTATGTTCATAGCAGCCTTATTTATAATAGCCAGAAGCTGGAAGGAACCCAGATGCCCCTCAACAGAGGAATGGATACAGAAAATGTGGTACATCTACACAATGGAGTACTACTCAGCTATTAAAAAGAATGAATTTATGAAATTCCTAGCCAAATGGATGGACCTGGAGGGCATCATCCTGAGTGAGGTAGCACATTCACAAAGGAACTCACACAATATGTACTCACTGATAAGTGGATATTAGCCCAAAACCTAAGATACCCAAGATATAAGATACAATTTCCTAAACACATGAAACTCAAGAAAAATGAAGACTGAAGTGTGAACACTATGCCCCTCCTTAGAAGTGGGAACAAAACACCCTTGGAAGGAGTTACAGAGACAAAGTTTGGAGCTGAGATAAAGGATGGACCATGTAGACACTAGCATATCCGGGGATCCATCCCATAATCAGCTTCCAAATGCTGACACCATTGCATACACTAGCAAGATTATGCTGAAAGGACCCTGATATAGCTGTCTCTTGTCAGAGTATGCCTGGGCCTAGCAAACATAGAAGTGGATGCTCACAGTCGGCTATTGGATGGATCACATGGCCCCCAATGAAGGAGCTAGAGAAAGTACCAAAGAAGCTAAAGGGATCTGCAACCCTATAGGTGGAACAACATTATGAACTAACCAGTACCCCGGAGCTCTTGACTCTAGCTGCATATGCATCAAAAGATGGCCTAGTTGGCCATCACTGGAAAGAGAGGCCCATTGGACACGCAAACTTTATATGCCCCAGTACAGGGGAACGCCAGGGCCATAAAAGGGGAGTGGGTGGGTAGGGGAGAGGGGGTGGGTGGCTATGGGGGACTTTTGGTATAGCATTGCAAATGTAAATGAGCGAAATACCTAATAAAAAATGGAAAAAAAAAAAAGACTGTTCTAGTCTTGATGGGGTGGACACATTTTGAGAGCATCAAAGACTAAACACTGAGTTGATAATATGAAAAAAAAAGGGGGGGGGCAGGACCCTGGGGAAGAAAGGAAGGAAAAAGATGCCCACAACCCACCAGAGTTTCCCTATTCTCTGGTCAGGCAGGTGTGGAAAGGCTGCTATCTACCCTATTCACTCATCCCTCGGTGGGTATTCCTCTATCCCACTCTTCAGGGAGTGGTCAAGGGGCAGCCCTGCCTGGGGACCCCCACCCCCCAGGAGCTACTTCGCTAAAGCCACCAGGGCTGTGGGAGAGAGGGAAGAGGGAAGAAGTTCCCAACACTGACCAGAGTGCGCAGCAGAACTTGAAGGAGCAGAGCAGAGACTCTATGGTTTTAGAGCTTTATTATAGAAATGCAGGGGAAAGAGAGAAGGTAGAAAGGAGGAAAAGAGAGGGAGAGAGAGAGAGAGAGAGAGAGAGAGAGAGAGAGAGAGGGAGGGAGGGAGGGAGGGAGAGAGAGAGAGAGAAGAGGAAAGAAGAAAAAGAGAAAGGGAAGAGGAGAGAGAAAAGAGAGGTGAGAGGGCAAAGGAATAAGAGAGCGAGGTGCGGGCTGAGCACCCCTTTTTATGGTCTTCACTGTTGCTAGGTAACTGGGGAGGAGTTTATACTGAAGGTCAGAAGCTTGGGCCATTGCTTACATGACTACTGACCATGCTTTTCTTGTGGGGGCTGTGGGAGGTGGTACCTTAGGCAGGGGCCGGAGTTCCAGGAGCATGAGGGAACGCCTACAGTGTCATGAAGGTGAATTATGTCCATCGGGGTTCAGACCTCAGCTCGACTGGAGACCAGCCTGCAATTCCGCAGGTACAGATGTCATAAACAGTGTCTAAAAATATACAAAGCAGAAGCCCATTAAGCAGTCGTGCTTCTGCCTGCTCAAGGACTCACGGTAGGCTGAGACAGGCTTGCTGCCTGTCACCCACCGGGTTTCACCAAAGGAAAAAATAGTGCAGGCGGAGATTCACGATTTGTTGCTATTGTTGATACATTGTGCAAATCCTTTCATTTCCACCATTCCAAGGTATCTTTTCTATTCTCAGAGTGACTACAATGTTACACAACCTTGGGTGGGGTGGGGAGTCTGTGTCTACCGGTTCATTCTTTGTCAGCTTAACACCTTGAGTTATCTGGGAACAACAACCTCAAGTGAGAAAATGCCTCCATCAGATTGGCCTGTAGGCAAGTTCGTGAGACATTTTCTTGATTAGTGACTGATGTGGGAGGGCCCGCCCACTGTGGGCAGTGCCGTCACTGAGCAACTCATTCTGAAAAGTGTAAGAAAGGTAGCAGGTTTGTACCACAGTAAAAGCCAAGATTTTAAGCTCTACTAAAAACAAAACAAACAAACAAAAAGACTTCCTCTATTTGTTCATTAAAAATCTAATAGTGATATATTATTTTAAAATAACATACAGCTAATATAGAGTTATTTAAAATTTATATTGAGAAAAACATGTATCTTCAGTATTGCTGTAGACAAACATCTACTGTTCAATTGACTGTTGTTTTATATCAAACAATTTTTATAATACTTATTTTTATTGTTACAATATTTTATGAATTTTAAAGAATATGATTAAAAAAACAAAAGGTATTGTAGGGTTTTTTTTTAGGGGTGGGGGCTCTCCGGGAAGAGTTGGGGTACAAAAGGGAAAGAAGTATGTGGTGTACGTCTATTTACTCAAAATATGTTTTTAAATGTTAACAAATTCAGATAAATTGAAATTGTGTATCTTTTCTCATCATAATGCAATAAAACTTAAATCAAAAGAAGAAAGAAAGGAAGAAAGAAAGAAAGAAAGAAAGAGAGAGAGAGAGAGAGAGAGAGAGAGAGAGAGGGAGGGAGGGAGGGAGGGAGGAATGGAAGGAAGGAAGGAAGGAAGGAAGGAAGGAAGGAAGGAAGGAAGGAAGGAAGGTAGCAGTATGTTAGCCTGTAAAACAAGCCAGTAAGCATCTCGTCTTTGTGACTCCTACATCAGTTCCTACCCTGGCTTCCCTGGGTGATGGACAACAAGCTCTCAGGGGAAATAAACTCTTTCCAGCCCAAGCAGCTTTTGATTGCGATGTTTATTGCACCAATAGAAAGCAAACCAGGCTGTGGGTGGGAGGGCGTGTCTTTTTAACTTTGAGATCGTCACTACTGTTGAGTGCCAGCCAAAACTGGATGCGGTGGCAACACACCTGCGATCTCAGTACGAAAGGGGTAGAGGCAGGAGAATCGGGAGTTCACAGCCATCTTCTTCTACATAGCAAATTCAAGGCTAACCTGAACTATGTGAGACCCTGCCTCAAAACAAACAAACAAACAAACAAACAAAGCCAAAGAAGAAGCATCAGAGTCTGGAGAGATGGCTCAGTGGATGAAAACACTTGCTGCTCTCTATAGCGAACAGTTTCCAGCACCCATGTGACAGATCAACGCTATCTGTAATTCCAGTCCCAGGAGGATCTAATGCCCTCTTCTGGCCTCTGCAGACACAACATATATATGACAAACATACAAAGCAGCAAAACACACACATAAAAATAATTTTTTAAATAAACAACCAACATCAAGTACAGTTAGATGATTATGTCTGACTCCATTGTCAGAAGGCTGTGGGTACGGAGGCTCAGGCCTGCAATCTCTGCACTCAACAGGCAATAGCGGAAGACCATGGGTTTAAGGCTAACCAGGACTGCAGACATTCTTCTCAATAACTAAACCAAAACCATGGGGTCTTATTTCCTTTTTTAGATATCTGTTAGTGTTTCATTCATGGCTTTCGAAGACTTTTCCCAGTTCAGTAACGCTTGTAAAATGGTACTGTCACTGCACATAGAAGATATTCTGTTTTGTTTGCTTTAGGGTCAAATGACTTAGGTCATGGTGAATTTTAATAAAGAGAAGGCTGATTCTAAAACCTACCTCTTGCCGGGAACAGTAGGGAGAGAAGTTAACCATTACAAGATAACAATTCTGCAGCAAGTGATACCACTGATACAGAAGTTACTGGTTAACTGAGCCCAGCTTCTAGCATTAATGGGAAGGATGGCCTTAATAAGCTATGTTGTCCTGTACCATTCAGAGCCTGGGGATTCTCAGTCAGCAGACCAGCACACAGAGGTATTACAAAGACCAGGTATCTACTTGCATGTGTCAATCCCTAACTTAATGGTAAACTACAGCAGATCTATGATTATAAAATATGGCGCTGTTCAACCCATCAGCTTTAAACCCCACTAGATACTTCACTGACTTTTCAAAGGAAACAGTAGCGCCCATTGGACTAGCTTTGGAGGTCACATGTTCAATCTGGGATACTTCCTGAGGGTGCTCTTGCACAAAACCATTGGTTTATTCCTCACTGCCACAGAAAGAAAAAAAATCATGGCATACAGTGTCTCTGTTAGTAAACGTAAAGATTTTTAAGAAGGTTTGAGTTGATTTTGAAAGAGAAAAAGGACAAGTTAAGTTAATGTCAGGAATGGACTCAAGGCAGAAAGAGGAGGAGGAAGAAACAAATCACACACATTTTTAGCACAACCAAACTTAGGGTGTGGCATGTACCGGAAGCCTTACCCATTAACTTGTCAACTGTAACTTGTTAACTGCCTTGGCAAAGCAATGGTTATGATGTGGTTATATTACATATGCAAACTAGAGTTTGGTCCCTTGTCCAAACTCTCACCACATCATCCAGATATGAGCATGCTCAGTAAGGCATATGGGATTTTCCTATGTGTGAGTGTGTGTGATGCTGGGAATTGAACCAGGACCTTATGCAGGCTAGGTAGGCTCTTTACCACTAAGCTGCAGCCACAGCCCTGCTACCACATATACAAGCTCTAAGTGACTTAAGACGCCATTAGCTGGCACTTAACAAGTGTACACATCTATGGGATACAGTGGTATATTCAGTTTGTTTACGAGAGATGCAAAGTCCATCAGATCCGAGTAATCGGCATATGCATTGTCTCAACACCGACCATGTCTTCATATGGGACTGAAACCCCAGTTTGCTTTTGAAATAAACAGTTGCAGCCAATCATAGTTTGCCTGAGGCGTTCAACGTTGTTAGAATTGTCCCTCCAAATGAAATGCGCTCTGGTACTCATGGATGAATTTAACTTTAAGGTGAATTCTTGAAGGATGCCCCTCAGTTGGTAGAACGCTTATGGAGTATGCATCAAGCTCCGAGTTTCCTCCATCTGCAGCTCTGAATAAACCGGGTGTGACACCACACGCCTATAAATAACCCCAGCCTTCAGAACTGGAGACAGAACCATCAGAAGTTCAAGGTTATCTTTGGCTACACAGACATTTTTAGACGAGTTTGAGCTGCATGAGACCCCATCTTTCCTTCTTTCTGTTTTTTTAAGGTAAAAACAAAACAAAAAAAAATCAAAATCAAAACCTGATTTTTAAAGATTGCTCACGAAAGCCTACAAGGTAAAGACACTTGACACACAAGCCTCACGACCTGAATTTGATCCCTGGAACCCAGCTTTAAAAAAAAAAAAAGTGACCATGCACATGTGTAATCGAAGCACTCCTACAGTAAGATGAGAGGTGAGGCAGGAGAGTTGTTTCAAAGCCAAAGCCAAAGCCAGCTACACTAGGGTATGCAACAAGGCAGAGACAAACAAGGAAGAGCCTGCCAGAACAGGGCAGAGAGAAAACCAACTCCCCAAAGTTGTCTTCTTACCTCCACCTGCACACATGCACAAAGCACACAAATAAGACAACAATAAAAATTATTAAAAAAAAAAAAAAACAAGTTGAACACAAGGAACAGTGCACCCCCTTGTGGCCAAACTCTTCAAACATGGGGGCCTGATCTTGAAACTTCAGAGCCCTAAAGAACCAGGTTGCTGTAAAACTTGAATTTAAAAAGAAAAAAGACTCAAAAGGCTGGACCTTCACGTTTCAGAAAATAGACACAAACAGGGCTGGTAAGATGGCTCAGCGGGTAAGAACACTGACTGCTCTTCTGAAGGTCCTGAGTTCAAATTTCAGCAACCACGTGGTGGGTCACAGCCATCCATAATGAGATCTGATGCCCTCTTCTGGTGTGTCTGAAGTCAGCTACAGTGTACCTATTTATTATAATCAATAAATCTTTGGGCAGGAGCAAGCAGGGACTGAGCGAGAAGAGTTGATCGGAGCAAGTGGGGCTGAGCGGGGCCGACTGGAGAGAACAGAGTCCTAAATTCAATTCCCAACAACCACATAAAGGCTCACAACCATCTATACAGCTACAGTGTACTCATATACATAAATAAATATATCTTTAAAAACAGACAAATAATATATACAAGTCAAAATGATTTTCAGGGGCCTAGAGAGATGATGGCTCAGTGGTTAAGAGCATTTACAGATCTATGTTAGTGGCTCACTACCATCAATAACTCTGGATCAAGGAGATTCAATGCCCTTTTCTGATATTATTGTATTTATATAGTTATATATACATATTACATATTATAAATATAAGTAAATACAAAAATGCATTTCTACATTTAAAAGGGTAAATTTTAATAGTGGTAGGGTCTAGCACTATTAGTTTTGCAAACTTTATTTATTCATTTATTTATATTGTTAAACATATTAATTGCATGCCCATGTTTATAGATACATTATTCGCAATAGCCAGAAAAATGAGCCAGGCTTGATGCCTATCAATGGATGAGTAGATAAAGAAGATGTGGTGAAGATACACAGTGGAATTTTATACTGCAGGGGGAAAAAGTAAAACTGTGACCTCTACAGCAGAACAGAAACCAGAAACTGGAGACCACTGTGCTAAGTGAAATAAGCCAAACTTAAAACAACAAATACTCACATGTCTTCTCTCATACATGGAACCTAGATTTAAAAGTGTATGTGTGTTTGTGTACTATAAATTACACATTTATGTTCGTATTAGTTCATGAAGTGATAAAGGGACTCACGAGAGGAGAGGGATATATCAAGGGAGATGGGAAATGGGGCAGTGGAGTAGGTGTGACAGGGAAGCAAAAGAGGGGTGGACTGAGTGTAGACAAAGTCAGCTTGGGGGAGGAGCCAAAACGGCGGGAGGGAAAGGAGCAGAGGAGAGTATAGAGACACACAGTAATGAAGAGCATTGATGCTTAGCCTAAAATGTTAATTTTTAAAATGAAAAACACAGAACTTAACAAACGAATATGATCCACTGCAATATTTCTACACGTGCATGCAATGTGAGTTTTGAAATTTTGATTCCCCCCCCCCACTTAGGGCTTTTTTCGTTTTATTGACCATGGATTCTTTTCTCATATCATACATCCTGGTTATAGTTATCTCTCCTGCCCCTCCCACTTCCTCCTCCTCCATGCTGTGACAAGAACAAGGCAGCCCTCACCAGAAACCAAACTGACAGAACCACCTTGCCTTGGACTTCCAGCCTCAAAAGTTTGGGGCTTAATAAACCTTTTTTTAATACATAAAGTTCTTAGGGTGGTGGAACCCCAGAGATAAGCAAGCTGAAAGAGCCAATAGCTCCTACTACTGCAGAAACCAACGAAAGGGAAACAGCTGCCCCAACAGGTCCCAAGAAGCCAGGTGTTGTCCACCTCTGAAAAGAGGGAAGCACCAGATGGGAGAAAGGCCAACCCTCTCAGAGGAGCCTTCAGTTCCAATGACGGCTGCCCTGAATGATGAAAGCTGAGAGGGCTTCCTGGTGGAAGACCTTCAAAACACTTTTATTTGTTCCTTAGAGCCTGAGTAGAAATGTCCTGTGGGGTGCATCATCGAACAAGAAAAGGACTGACAGCTGATAAAATAGTCTCTGTTTTCCAAGAGCTGGTCTTATTTACAGAGTTAAAAATATTCACAGGTCAGAGTAAAAGGAGGCCCAGAGGGGAGGGGAACGTTTCTCTAGGTATAAAAACCCTAGCAAGCCCCATGGAGGCAGGGACAGTGGGCATGGGAGCTACTGGACAGACTGAGGCCATGGGACAGGGCTGACTGTGGCCAGGGAAGTTAAGGGCAAAACGCTTCTCCAGCCAGCAGGGTTGGGCCTGGCTCTTGGCCTGCAGGCTCCATCATGGCTTTGATCCTGGCAGGTGCTCCAGGAATTGCATAGTGTTGCAGAAAGTGTGGCTGTCCCCAAGCCCTGGCCCATAGCCACCAGGCACCCGCTTCCTGCAATGCATGGCTCACATGTCAGGGTTATCAGGACGCTGATCATTAGGGCTGGGAGCTGGGATTGGGAACAAACCAAGAGGAGAAGCAGCAGATCTGAGCCCCCACAAAGGGTTGCCCTAGGAAAGCCTCAATGTGGCATAGAAAATGTTAACTTTATTTGGTCTGGAAGCTTTGCCCTCTGCCATAGTCAGTAGCTCATGACTCCTTTCTAAATAAAATTGTCCAGAACACTGGTGTTGACTCCAAATGTCCCAAACCAAAAGATCTCTTACATCTTTAATAAGCTTTTGCCAGGCAACCCAAAGAACTTAGAAGGAGAGGGATCTCCGAGCTTCGCAGCTTAGAGGAGGTGCAGGATAGGATGTGAGGCCCTAACCCTGGAAGCGGATCCTACCGGTCAACCCCACCTTGAGGCTTAAGCAGCGTAAAGTTCAATCCCACCTTGAGGTGTAGAGGGGACTAGTTAGGATACAAGGCAAGATGGATCCCCTCTGCAGGAGACCGATTGATTTTGTTTTTCGGATAAGGCTAGCCTGGACCTTACTATGTAGCCGAGGCTAGCCTTGACTCTAGTTGCTCAGCTTCCATTTCCCATGGGCTTAGGTTATAGCACATACCACTACACCCAGCTTGACGTTGGTTTGATTTTTTTTTTCAGATAGAATACTATAGTCATGGGTGGGTTTTTTTGTTTTTGTTTTTGTTTGTTTGTTTGTTGGTTTGTTTGTTGGTTGGTTGGTTTGGTTGGTTTTTCGTTTTGTCTTGTTGCAGTTAACCTGATGTGCTGTTTGTCCATTTTCTCCCTTAATTTGCAGTGGCTTTACCTTTTCTTTTAACAACTTCATGGTGGAGAAAAGTCCTAGATTTGGTGCTAATTCTAGGGCTGGATACAATGACCTAATATGTGCTTTACTGCTCAGACAGTTTTGAGTCCTGAGTAACAACGTGCCACATTGGCCTGACATGTCCAAGGTGTTCTGTTCAATGTCCTAACCCTGCTTTTAAAAACCTAAATAAAGCCGGGCATGGTTGGCGCACGCCTTTAATCCCAGCACTCGAGAGGCAGGGGCAGGCGGATTTCTGAGTTCAAGGCCAGCCTGGTCTACAGAGTGAGTTCCAGGACAGCCAGGGCTACACAGAGAAACCGTGTCTCGAAAAACAAAACAAAATAAAACAAAAAACCAATAAACATAAATTGGACTATTAACAAGACCATGTGTCTGAACAGCTGCCAGCACTTGCCCAATGTTTTTCAAAGGTCATGTCATGGTGCGGGGTAGGGGGCGGCGGCAATGAAGTGTTTTTTAAATAATTATTTTTCTTGAATGACTATTTCCTGGCACATGTTTTTCAAAGATTTAGCACATCAAAGTTCTAATGAAGTGAAACCTCTATCATGTCCTTTCTGTACATTCAAGGCTCGTCCTACTAGCAATGCTTAAAGTACTTCTAGCTCTCGGTGTCCAAGCCAAACATCCATGGTCTCTTCTGGAACTTTCCTTTTGTCCACAGCTTCCCACTGTTCTACTCAATCCTTAGTGCCCGGCAAGATAAATAGTCCAACATCCCCATAGCTCCATGTTCATATATCAGTGAAGAAAGTTCTGAAACTCAAGTCTGTCTTTAGTATTGTGATGTAAACAACAAGTCTATTGACAAATATTTATTTTCTCTGGGGGCGGGCTGAGGGGTGTGATTAACTAGACTGATATCAAGTAGTGCAGACTGGCCTTACACTCTAGTTAAGAATGACCTTGAACTCTGGAGGGATTGCAGCTATGCGCCAGCACACTGCTCGCTTGGGCTTTTCCTTGTTCTACAGCAAAAGCTTAACGCACTGTCCCTTCAAAGTGAGTTTTAAACACAGTAGCCTTAAATAAAACTTATTTGATTTACTAATAGTGGTAACTTCCTCATCTCCCAACTGTATATTTGTGCATACATAGATACATAGGGGACCTTTCCAGAAAGTAGAATCAATCCGCAGCTCCTCGAAACAATGGACACTTTCGGAGCTGAGCTGCTTTGGTCAGTCTACCTTCACACTTGCACGTCCTGGCTCTGTTACGGACGCAGACCGGGTCGGCAGTCACCAGACACCACGCCGGAGCATGCGTGGACGGCAGCGCGCAGGCGCGGGACGGCTCGCGCAGGCGCGGTGCGCGGTTGTCGCGGTGAGCCGGTTGACCCGAGTTCCGGCATGTCGGACCGGCGTCCTGGGGCGGCTTCCCGGTTGCCCGCGCGCCATGGAATGCCTGCGCTGCCTGCCCGGGCTGCTGCCCCGCGCCGCGCAGCCCCGGAGGGCCCTGTGGACGGCGGTCGCGCGCCTGAGCCTCGCTGCCTGCGGCGGCCGCGCGACCCCTTTGCGCTCCCGGAGCCCGAAAGCGTCGAGCACAGCCCGCGCTGCAGGTACGCGCGTCCCGCGGGGCCCCGGCGGCCTCTGTCCCGCCTGCCCTTGGCCCCGCCATCCTCACCGCCGCTCGGCCTTGCCGGGCTCACCCGGCCCTCAGTGCTCCGGCCAGCACTGCGAGGACTTGATTGCGGTTTCTTGCTTATTGGGACAGGGTCTCCTTGTGTTGCCCAGGCTGGCCGCCAATTGACAGCAGTCCGGTCTCATCCTTCTGAATGAAGCCGTTAGAAGCGTTAACCGCCTCATTGGCTACTTTCGTTTGTTTTGTTATTGTTTTAAAATTAGCATTTAAACGGCCTTCTCTGAGTTTGTATGTGGAGGTCAGATGACAGCTTGCTCGAATCAGTTGTCTTAACGCAGGGCTTGGCGGCATGCATTTTGCTGGCCATCTGCTCAGCCCAAAGTAAAGGGTTTATGACAGCACTTTTATACATACTTTTTCCTGAAACCCCCTCATCCTACTGGCCCTTTTACTTCCTTATGCTCCCTTCTATTTTCGTGTCCCAGAATTCTGTTAGGTGGGAGTTTTGTTTGTTTCGAGTCGTGGTCTCACAGTAATCCAAGCTGGCTTGAAACTCTGCTGTGGAGCCCAGACCAAAGTCGATGTTGGGCAGCAGGAAGCTACAATTAGCAAGGTTGGGGTGTTATTAATTCTGTTTATTATGTTACTTTCTTCTGGGCACATTGATACAGTTACATAGTTGCCTTGGAATAAAGTAGGGAATTCCTAGAACTGAGTTTGAATGTGAAGCCAGTGATGAGCATTAATTAACCCTTGGCGAAGTCTACTCTGCAAGTAGCCAGCCAAGGGAGCAAAAAACGCTGGGGGAAGACAGAGGAGTCTTTCTTTGCTGATGCTTTGGTGAAACCTGAGGACAGCGTTTTCCACAAATGTGACTGCACAGAAACAGTCCTGACAAGAGTGGTTTGGGCTACTACTCTTTTTTGAATTGTACTTAAATTTTTCCCATAATGAGCTGCTGTCAGTCAACACCCCCTTCCCCACACCCAGGTCTTTTGCCACAAGCTTTTTTCCTCCCTTGATAATACTTGGGAACCAAGTGGTCTGTAAGACCCAGGAACTTAACTTGTGACTCTTGTCCCTAGAGCTTACATGGTAGAAGGAGAGAATAGACTTCTGACTTCCACAGTACTCAAACACACCCAATAAACAAATGTAAGTGTTATTTTATTACTTTTGTACAGTGCTTTGGACAAAGCCCAGGGCCTTGTGCATTTTAGACAGGCACTGGTTGCCCCAGCCCCAACTGACCTTTCTAATCACAGAGCAAGGACAGACAGACCTCAGTTAACAAGTTGTATGAGTTTAGTACATGGAAGTGGTGGGTAAGAAGATGGATAGAATGATTAGCTGGAAGCCTAACCAAACAAGTGTCTTCTTAAGGCTCCATGGACTATTAGAGCTACAGTTTCCCCTCCAAGAAAATGGGTTAGCACGGGCCATTCATTCTCTCCTTTGTTCTCAGGTGATGTGCTCCGGTTTAGAACCTCGGATGCCTCTCAAGCCACTTTAGCCAGCGTGGCCCAGGTGTTTGCTGTGGTGAGTACGCAGCGTCCAATCACTTGCCAGTTCACAGGGTTGGAGTCAGAGGAGGTATTTGCCTCTGTGCTGTGTTTGGCCAGTGACCCAAGCTCCTGAGAGATTGGTCTAGAGGAAGTCTTGAAGCTTTGCTGATGACTGGGGTTCTGGCTATACGGAACAGGCTCTTCCAATGACAGCTCAGACGTTTTCCCCTTGTCGATAAAATTAAGGTGTTTTTGTAGTACGTGTTAAAGGCTTCCACCAGAAGCATGTTTCTTTTCTTTTCTTTTTTTTCAGGGGGCTGGGGAGAAGGGGTTGGAGGCTGGGGAGAAGGGGTTGGAGGGAGAACAAGTCTAATGTAACTTAGCTCACTTCAGACTTGCTATGTGGTCTAGGGTGATCTTGAACTTGTCCGCCTGGCTCTGCCCTCTCAAGTTGTAGTGTAGCAGGTGTGTGCCACTATCCCATGATTTAATGCGCCACCACACCTACTTTATGCAGCCTGGTTATTGATCCTGGGGCCTTTTGTGTGCCAGACAAGCACTCTGCCAACTGAGCCACAGCCCCAAAGCCTCCTTAGTGAACACTTCATATTTTATCTGAGTCTGTTTAGAATCCCCTGGAAGAGGTGTGCATGCCCGGGAAGGGTGGCTATGATCTCTAAAACTGTGAACTGATTCTCAGGGACCTGGGTGAATTAATGCACACCTCCTGTGCTCTGCATGTGCATTTATGAAATTAGGCCCTTGGTGACAAAGTGTTAGCCATAAATAACCTAAGTAAAATTGTAAATTGTTTTTGCAGCTCGTTTTGTAAGCTTTTATGGTTTCCAAAAGTTTTAAACCTGAGCCAGACTTCTTAAGTTTAAACTCAGTGTGCTCTCTTTCCGTAGGGGGACGTAAGACAAGTTATTGTGACGACTTGTGCCTTGGTTTTTTTCATTAATAACTAGGAATTATTGCCTTAGGTAATTATGAGGATTAGAGTACCAAACTGAAATAGCATCACTGTATGTTACTATGCTCGTTTGTGAACATGACTTAGGGGCTGAGGAGATGGCTAAGCACCTGCTGCTCTTCCAGGAGACATGACTTTCACTCTCGGCACCCACACCTGCTGGCTCACAGCCACATTAGCGCAGCTCCAGGGGTCTGATACCTTCTTCTGTGTCCTAGAACATATATAAATATAAGCACAAACACGCTCATAGAAACGAAAACAAAAAAGTTAAACCACCTACTTTTTACTGAAAATGAAAACTCTCAAAACCCCGAGAATGGTGCCTCAGATACAGTGACCATCCAGCGTGTTGTTCTTTACAGATCATCTGGGTTTGGCTATTATTAGCTTCATGCAGACCTTTAAGGCATGGTTTTACTGTATAAGCCTCCTTGCCTGGCCTAGAGTACTCAGGATCCTCCTGCCTCTGCTTCTCAAGTGCTAGGAGTGAAGGTACATTCCACTGTGCCCAGCTAAAGAACTTGCGTTGGCTTCCCCCCCCCCCCCCCCACTTCTCTTCTTTCCTTTCTCTGTATAGCCCAGACTGGCCTGGAACACAGCGTAGGCCTGTTTTTGCTTCCTGAGTGCGGGGATTAAAGGCATATGCCAGCACCACCTAGCTAGAACTTTTCTTTATGGACAGTATAAACTAAGAGGCATCCCAGAGTTGCTTGTTTGGGGTCTTTTCTTTGTTTGTTTGTTGGGTTTTCTTGCTTTTTGTTATTGTTTGGATTTTGCTTTGCTTTGTTTTGCATTTTGAGTCAGTCCCTTGACCAGGCTGAGCTAAAACTCACTCTCAGTCCAAGGCAGCTTCATACTCATTCAGTGCTACTGCTCTGGCCCCCAGGTGCTGGAGGTGCAGCCCCGAGGCCCCTTGCCAGTCTTGGCAGGGTTACTGGGAAAGTACTTGCTCTTAGTTTTCTGCAACTGTTCAGTTCCACGATGGAATCAAGGCCACTGGTTCTCAGGTAGGCAGGCGACCAAGGCAGAAGGATGTGAGTGTGAGGCCAGCCTGGACCACACAGTCACTAACTCCCACCCCGCCCCCCCACCCCCACCCCCGCAAAGGATACAAAGTCAGATGATGACTCAAAGAAAGTTCTTTGTAGGCAAAATAAATTTAAATAAAATAAATAAAAGGACCACTAATAATCAACTGATTCTATTGAAAAGAATGAGTTTCAAAAGTGAGGTAGTTACAAAGTAACCATTTTAAATGTTGGTTTATATGATGTCATTCAGAAAAGGCATCTCACTCAAGAAAAATGATGCATAGATATCAAAATGTAAAACCACTTTATGTGTTTTGGTAGAGGTATGACTTACAGGAACACTGGAAGATACCTTGAAAGTTGTTATTGGCATAGTTTCCTCTAAAATTTTGTCAAGTCATGTGCTTTATGCCATTTTACAAATTTCCATATTTTCTGCAGTGAGTATATGTGTTTCAGAAATCAATTTAAGGCAAGCCAGTCGGTAGGTATTACACAGATACAAAGCTTTTAATAGAAGTTGACCCCAGAGCATGGTGGTGCACATAATTCCAGTACTCAGGAGGCTGAGGCAGGCGGATTCCTGTGAGTTCAAGGTCACCCTGGTCTATAAAGGGAGTTCCAGAACAGCCAGGGCTACACACAGAGAAACCCTGACTCAAAAAAAGGAAAAAGAAAAGAAAGAAAAAACCTTGACCACGGTGTTTCCTGTTACTTCCATCCTGTGGATGAGATCTTTCTCAGGGGAAGCAGGCTGAAGTGTGAGTAGTAGGGTTTGTTTTAATTCTGCGATCATAGCATAAATTGCCTCCAAAGCAGTAACCTAGTATCCCGAGCTTATCCCCGTCCCGCGGGAAATAAACACAGGACACACCAGATTCTTCCACGGTTAACTTTTACTTCTATATCATATTGAGGTAGACAAAGAAAGCTCAGAAAGTGTGTGGCTTAAATACTTTTGGTGACGTGTCTAAACTAGGACTGGTAGCAACACCCATGATCCTCATGCACCCTGGGGATAGGTTAAAGCCCCCAGGGGTTGGGCAAGAGCCTCGGAGACGGACTGGTGACTTTGGCTGGCTGTGCTCTCGCAGCTGCGCACAATGAGGTTTAGCACCATCTAGTGGCGGCACGTAGATTGCAGCCCTTTACATCTCCCCCTCTATAATTTATTAAAATGAGGCTGGTCTAGGCCTATGTAGTTACGTCCATCTGCTGTGGCCCCTGTTTTAGGTCGTTCCTCCAATGTCACAGCCTTACCCGTTATCGGGTAACCCTATCACCACCGGGCCCCATTGTCTTAGGTTGGTCTGTGCATGAGGAAAGTTGCCCGTCTTTGGATACCACAGTGCTGTGTGACTATAACTGCTAAATGGCCTAGGGTGAACTCTACAAAAGAGGCCAGCCAAAAATGAATTAGTGGAGAAATCATGATCACCTTATCACATGCAATGAGGAAACCTCAGCAATGCGCACGGGTTGATCAGTGATCGTTGAGTTTCTCTCGTCTCAATGCAATATATCCACAATTTTGTGGGATGCAAAGACAGAGAACTCAAATGCCAACTAATTCTTGAGAATAGATAGCCAAATTTCAGGGGAGGTGCCTTGCTCTATGGCAGCAAGTGCTTGAGCAATTACCACCTTGTCACGTTTCTGTTGAGATCTGAGTTTGCATACCAGCCATAGAAGAAACACTAGTCCACAACACAGGGTTGCACCAAACAGGCCCACTCCCACCCACTCTTTAAAATGTGAGAATGCAGAGGACATCCAGGAAGAAAGTCCTTTGATTCCATCGATTAATGATGGGTCCACGCGCGTAGAATTAATCGTCATCACTGCTGTACGTAGTGCCTCAAGCTTTTCGTCAAATCCTTCAGACCAGTTTCCTGTAAGAAACAAAGACAATTCTTTAGATAGATTAGCTGCATGTGTCCAATTTTCATATTGGACACTAGTAATACATAAGGCTCCTGATTTCTTATCACAGCCAAGCTGAGCCAATTGGAGCAGAATTTCCAGTCTTTCCTCCACCAGGTCAATGCGCTGGTTCACTATCATTAGCCCACCTTTTAATTGGGCACTGAGCACTGAATGTTGATCGATGGCTTCTGCTACAGAGGAGGACAACTGCTCGACAGTTGTACTTGACTGGACTGATGTTGCCATAGCAATTCCAGCAGCTGTAGCTGCCGCCGCACTGGCAGCCATTGCCACCATGACGGCTGCAGTGATACCAAAGTCTCGCTTTTGCCTGTGTAAGGTTATGGTGGAAGGGGTCTCCACGGGGACAGGAACCCATCGTGGAATCTTGGCAAGCATTGCACGGCTGGCCCACTTAAGGCTCCAGCATTGTGACATCCAGCAGGTTTCATTAGTACAGGATTCAAAGGAACCATTGGAAAGAATAAACAAGAAAGGGGTGTACACACAAACTGGAGTAGGTAAATAATTAGTCTGCTTTATCAGTGTCTTATTAAATCCAGTGATTTCAGTAGTAGAATTTTGATAAATGGTTCTATCAGGTAACAGAACTTGATGAAACTGAGCAAATTTTGAAATACCATTAAAAATCGCTTTTCCAGCAGCCCCTCCTTGGAGGAAAACCAAGGGATTAAGATCTGTACAGCTACCATTAATCCCACAAAGTACCCATTTATGAAAAGGATGCATTCTAAAGTCCTGTATGAAAAGTCCCTTTTTCATAATGTATTTCTGCTCTGGGTCATCTATCATGTTGGGAGAAAAGGAAAAAGTTTTACTCTGATCTGCCCAACGAGTGACAGAGGATTGACAATCAGACCAAGGCAGGATCAGCCCTTCATCTTCCAAGCTACAATGAGGAGCCATTTTTGGTTGATTGGGACGTTCTTTATCTGAAAAGTTAGGTGGTAGAAATGTACCATTAACCCAAGTTGTCTCATGCCAGAAGGTCCGATTTGTAAGGGTTATATCTCTGTTGGAAGTGTCTTGGGTTATTTTCACCACGCCTCCTCAATACTTAAAAAACATTCCCAAAGCTCGGCTGGTGAGTCTGATACAATTTCCTAGTTCATAAATTTGGAAACAGAGAGAACCTCGTTCCCTTAAAGAGCGTTTTTCTCCCAATGGTGCCCAGATAGGGTCAAATGGTAGGTATGGCAGGCCTAAAGTTTTATTGGTCGTAAAAAACTTGGGAAAAACAGCTGTATTATGACGAACAGGCATGGGCTTAGGGAAAGCAGACAGAATTGCCCATCTATACTCTCCAAATATACTAGGAACCCAAATCCACAGAGGTAGCATGAGGATTAGAGGTAGTTTCCAAGGGATCCATCTGGGAGTCATCTTCAGGTGTCGGAATTCTCCGTGTCAGTCGTTCCGGCAGCCAAAATGGGTTGTCTTCTTCCTGTGGGAAAACACAAACAGCTCCCCTGGATCTTATTAATATAGGATCCGGGCCTTTCCAGAGACCAGTCAAAACATCTTTCCATTTTACCATCTCTTTTGGCCTGTCAGGCTCTGAACAGTGACGTTCAGCCGCAGTATGGCCTTGAGCATCAAGGTTTAAAAAATTAAGAGTGAAGAGTGCCATAGAAACAGCTACTCTTGGCACTGTGGGTAGAACTTCCTGGATTCCCCCCTTTTGTTTAATAAGGTAGGACTTGAGGGTGCGATGGGCACGTTCTACAATGCCCTGCCCTTGAGGATTATACGGAAGACCAGTCAGATGAGTTACTTCCATCTGGCGACAGAACTGTTGAAATTTTTGAGAGGTGTAAGCTGGTCCATTGTCTGTCTTAAGGAGTTTGGGTTTTCCCCAAGCACTCCATGCCTCGAGACAATGTTGTATAACATGAGAGGCTTTTTCACCTGTTAAAGGTGTGGCAAACATTACACCAGAGCAGGTGTCAATAGAAACATGTAAATATTGATTTCTCCCAAAGGAGGAAAAATGCGTGACATCCATTTGCCAGACCTGTAATGGCCTGACGCCACGAGGGTTTATCCCCACATGAGGGACAGGTAAAAATTCACAACAATTGTGACATTGAGTAACAATCTCTCTAGCTTCTTTTCTAGTTAATGCAAAGCGGCGACGTAAAGTCTCAGCTGTCACATGAAAGCGCTTATGAAATTCTTTTGCTGCTTTTACCTGGGAAGACAGAGCAACAGCTATAACCTTAGTGGCTTTGTCTGCTAAATCATTTCCCAGAGACATAGGACCAGGGAGGCCTGAGTGTGCCCTAACATGAGTAATATAAACAGGGAATTTTCTATTTAATAAAACAAACTGTATTTGTCGAAAAATATTGGCAACTCTGCTGGAGGGTTTTATTACCCCAGCTGTTTCAAGAATGTTAACTGCATTTACTACATAAGAGGAATTTGATACAATGTTAAGCGGTCCTGGGAATGCCTTAAGAACCTCTAGTACTACTAAACATTCCACAACTTGAGGTGAGGTCTCATTATATTGCTTAGTTACTATCTCATTATTAACCACATAAGCACCTATACCAGTTTTTGATCCATCAGTGTACACCACAATTCCATCTGTAAGTGGGTCCTTAGCTGTTACTTGTGGAAACACTATAGCCTGATTCAGAGCAAACTGTAAAATTGGATGTTTAGGATAATGGTTGTCAATCCGTCCTGAAAAGGAGGTGACTAAAACTGCCCAATCATCAGATGTAGCTGCCAAGGTTTGAACCTGTGCAGCAGTATAAGGTACAATTAGGATTTTAGGATCTTGTCCAAAATAAGTAATAGCTGCTTTTATTCCTCGAAGTGCAAGTTGTGCAACTGCATTAGGATACCAATCTATTATTTTAGCAGGAGATGCATTTGGATGAACCCATAATAAAGGTCCATTTTGCCACAAGACTGCGATTGGCAACTGGGCTGTCTTAAAGACACACAAATCAAAAGGTTGTGACTCATCAATGCGTTGTAATTGAGCCTTTTGCAAAGCTTTTTCTACTGTCTGCAAGGCCTGATTTGCAGCAGGAGTAAGGGCTCTAGGGGAGGAGATATGAGACTCTCCTTCCAAAATGTCAAATAAAGGTTTTAACTCAGCAGAGGAAATCTTTAAAAATGGTCTTAGCCAATTTATATCTCCTAATAATTTTTGAAAATCATTTAAGGTGTGTAAATGATCTCTGCGAATCTCTAATCTTTGAGGAACAATTTTGTCAGGATAAATGAGTGACCCTAAGAAGGCTCCTATTTGAGCAACTTGTACCTTTTCAGTGGCTACCTGCAGTCCCCATTTCCCTAACGTTTTTATTAATATAGGATATGCTTCTTGTAATAACTGTAAATCTCTGTGACATATCAGTATGTCATCCATATAATTTATCAGAAGAATCAATGGAAAATGATTTTTAACTGACTTAAGTGCCAATTGCACATACAGCTGACACATAGTGGGGCTATTTGCCATCCCCTGAGGCAAGACCTTCTATTGGTACCTATGATCAGGCTCTAAGTGATTAATGGCTGGGATGGTAAATGCAAATCTTTGCCTATCTTGAGGACATAAAGGTATAGAGAAAAAACAATCTTTAATATCTATAATTATAATTTCCCAATTTTTAGGTAGGGCGGAGAGCAATGGGAGCCCTCGCTGAACTGATCCAAACAGGTGCATTTGTGCATTAATTGCTCTAAGATCATGTAATAAACGCCATTTGCCAGATGTTTTCTTAATTACAAAAATAGGTGTATTCCAGGGTGAGGTAGAGGGTTCTAAATGACCTAAGCGTAGCTGTTCAGAGACCAGTTTTGTGGCTGCTTCTAATTTTTCAGAGGATAGAGGCCATTGAGGAACCCATACATTCTCCTCTGTAATCCATGGTATGGGCATGGAACCCTCAACAGCTGATTCTAGAAAAAATGTAAGCCTTGTCTTCCTTTATTACCCTCTTGAGGAATAGGTTCAAGTCTACCCTGCTCTCTTTTCCCTAATCCCTTTCCCTCTTTATAGCCCATTTTCTTCATCATTTGAACAGCTTGTGGTGAGTACTCATTAGTCAAGGTTATTCCTAGTGCCTGTAAAATGTCTCTCCCCCAAAGATTAACTGGGAGTGGTAAGACATGGGGAGTAAACCTTCCCGTTTGACCTTCAGGTGCTTGCCAGCTCAGAGTGCGAGAGCTGATAGTGGGGCAGGACTGATAGCCTAACCCTTGCAAAGAATGTGATGACTGAGTAACGGGCCAAGATTTTGGCCACCAGTGGGAAGAGATGATACTTTTATCTGCTCCTGTATCTAGAATCCCTTTGAAGTGTTTCCCTTCTATAACTAACTCTAAAGTTGGCCTGGAATCAAGAGGCATTATTAAGTAAGCAGAGTCATTTTCAGCAGAGCCAATTTCTCTAGCAGCTTGAAGGACACCAGGGGAGGGGGAGTAGCCATGTAGGCTTGGCAAGACTATTAGCTGAGCTATTTTATCTCCTTGTGCTATAGAAAAAACACCTTGAGGACAGGAACAAAGAACTTGAAGTTCCCCCTCATAGTCTTGATTTATGACTCCAGGGTGGATAATGAGGCCTTGTAAAGCCAAGGAGGCCTGGCCCAGTTTTAGGCCAACACTTCTGGATGGCAGAGGCCCTTTGAAGTCAGTGGGAATGGGCTGCATCCCCATTGAGGGTGTCAGCATGAATCGAGTGATGGCACAGAGATCCACTCTTGCTGAGACTTCTGCAGCTCTGTGGACTGTAGTGTCCGCCTGTTGTGAGCTGGGATCCCATATGTTTTGGGGCCCTGGGACCTGGGGCCCAGAAACTCGTTTTTTGAATTGTCTTCACTTCTTTCTGCCTGAGGTCCAGACTGAATAAATCTGCCTCTGACGTCTTTAATTGAACGACACTCACTGGCTCGATGATAGCCTTTTCCACACCTGGTACATAGCCCTAGCACTTTCCCTTTTACGAGTGCCTGGCAGTCTCTTCTCATATGCCCTGGTTTGCCACAGTTATAGCAGACCCTGTTATTACTATTTGTATCTGAACGCCTTTGGCCTTGCAGGATGGCAGCCGCTAACCCTGCATTAGATAAGGGGCCTCCAAGCTCACGGCATACCCTTAACCAATCTTGCAGTCCTTTGCTCTTTCTAGGTGTAATTGCTGCTCTGCATTCTTGAGTGGCTTGCTCATAAATCAACTGTTCCACTAAAGGCATTGCCTGTTCAGAGTCTCCAAAAATTCTGTCTGCTGCCTCTGTCATTCTAGCTACAAAGTCTGAGAATGACTCCTGAGGATTTTGTATAATTTTTGTCAAGTATCTTCCAGACTCTCCCTTTTTGGAAAGTGCCTTCCACGCCTTAATGGCAGCAGTGGAGATTTGATTGTATGCTCCCCAATCATAATTCGTCTGATTATTAGCATATTGCCCTTGTCCTGTTAATAATTCAAATGTCCAATTTCTCTGATTGCCTTCAGCAGTGGCATTGACTTTGGCCTGTGTCTGAGAAGCATCATGCCACAACGCTTTCCACTCCATATATTGCCCCATATTAGGGAGTGCAGCCTTCACTGTTGTCTGCCAGTCTCCAGGGGTCATGGCTAAAGTAGCAAATCTTTCAATTTGGGAGATAGTGAAGTTGGCACTAACTCCATAATTGCGAACCGACTCAGCAAGTTCTTTTATCTGAGTATACTCCACGTGGGCGTGTACTCGCCCTCCATCTGCAGCTTCAAAGACAGGAAATGCCTGATATAATTTTTTCTTTTCCTCCTTTGAAAGAAAAGAATCAGAATAAAATTTCTCCACATAAGGTGGAGGTGTATTGAGACTAGAAGGCCCAGAGGTGGCCTGTTCTGTGTCTCCAGTAACTTTTAATTTTTTCTCTGATTTCTTCACTCGCCTTTCCTCTGGATGGTATCTTTCTTTTTTATAATGAGCTGCCTCATAATGCGACTCCTCTTCCTCAGAGGAGCTAAGCTCATCTGCTTTTAAACTATCAAGCTTCAAAGCCTCTAGTTCCTTTACCGGATAAAGGCTTTTCTTTTTCTGAACTTTCTCCTTTTCCTTTTTCTCTCCCTGAGGACTTATCCTCAAATTTTTCACTTCCTCTGACTCAAGGTCTCTGGAAGGGCTTTTTTCTTTGTGCACATTTTCCTTTTTTTGGAGCTCCTAACCTTTCACACCATTCCGTTTCTGCCATACTGTCCTGTACTTCTTCTAATATTGCCTGCCCTGTTATTATTGCTGGATGGCATCTCTCATCCTCCAGGCACGATCTCACCAGTTTCCATAATGGCATGGTCCCTGCCTTTAATTTCCCATTCTGTTGTTCCTTAGCTAAGTCTTCCCTTAATTTCTCCCAAGAGGAAAGAGTTAACAACCCTGAACACGCGTACCAAGGTGATATACGTTCTATTTCCTTAATGAACGTTTCTAAGGTTCTTGTAGAAACTTTTATCTCTCGCTGTTTTAAAACAGAGTGTAGAGCTGTAGTTACAGAATGTGAATTTCCCATACTGCTCCCTTATCTACGAGAGGCTTAAATATGAGACGAGCACTGCGGCTTATATACGTCCGTCTGATCGTGCTTCACAGCATTCAAAACTTTTTCTTTCAGCGCCACTTCTGGTGAGTGCAGGATCAAACCGGGAGAAATAGGGTTAACACAGCCAGCATGAGAACAAAAGGCTTTTAGTGCCACCTTCCAGTTAAGGGGAGGGATTAAGAAGGATCAGAGTTACTTACAAGGATTCAGCATGCTCTCGGAATTCCAAATCCACCGTGGTTCTGAAATCTGCTCCGGTTGGTCGGAGGGTCTCCTCTAGGTGCCGGCGTTGTTAAGGCGTTTTTTCCCGGGTTTCGGCACCAAGTATCCCGAGCTTATCCCCGTCCCGCGGGAAATAAACACAGGACACACCAGATTCTTCCACGGTTAACTTTTACTTCTATATCATATTGAGGTAGACAAAGAAAGCTCAGAAAGTGTGTGGCTTAAATACTTTTGGTGACGTGTCTAAACTAGGACTGGTAGCAACACCCATGATCCTCATGCACCCTGGGGATAGGTTAAAGCCCCCAGGGGTTGGGCAAGAGCCTCGGAGACGGACTGGTGACTTTGGCTGGCTGTGCTCTCGCAGCTGCGCACAATGAGGTTTAGCACCATCTAGTGGCGGCACGTAGATTGCAGCCCTTTACAACCTAGTATCTGTGTGTCACCAAGACCCATGCTTGGGTTGTGTTTAGTTTCTTAACTAGGACAGCCCATGTATTCACATTTGACACCTGCAACCATGACTGCACTAGCATACAGAAAGTGTTCCTCTCCTGAGCAAAGTTAATGTGGCCCAGTGCATGCTGGGACTGCTGCAGGTACCTCTTCTGTACGGCTTAGTTCCTTCTGCAATGCCTACCAGAGACTTCTTAACTCCCAGAAGACATTTAGGTTTGTGAGACAGCCACACTCAGCAACACGGCAAAGCACCGTCATGTTTCCACTGAGTGACATCCCCAACTCAGGAATCATCGTCAAGTCCTTTCCCAGCCAGAGAGGCTTCCCTACCTGCTAAGTGATAACTCAGGTGCAGGTGAATTTGCAGAGGAGCAAGTGAGGTCCATGGCTTACAGTCCCCATGTCTCCTGGAAACTCGTTTCCAGGGCCCCCACAGTGAGCACGGCAAGGCGTAAGATGATGTCCAGCCCAGTGCCATCTACTCACAAGGCCATTGGTACCCAAAGCAAGGTTACCTAGAGACAGAACTCATTCTCCATGAGTGAATTTCTTGAGGAACCAAGATAGAAAGTTAGTCTATCAAGTTTATATTAGCAAGGGAATCAAAAATAGGGATTTTTCTTCTGACTTTTACAGATAATGACTTAAAATTGCATTTCAGCCAGGCTGTGGTGGCGCACACCTTTGATCCCAGCACTTGGGAGGCCAGAAGCAGGCGGATTCTGAGTTCGAGGCCAGCCTGGTCCACAGAGTGAGTTCTAGGACAGCCAGGGCTACACAGAGAAATCTTGTCTCGAAAAAAAAAAATTGCATTTCAAGGTTTTAAGGCTATAATTTAATAAATATACTATTGAGATTAAATTAATACTTGTTTTTATGCTCTATCTTTAGACAAAGTTTGACAAAGAAGGAAACGTTACCTCTTTTGGTGAGTATCTTTATCAGTGGATTAGTGCATTTGGTGAAAAGTTAGAAATTGCAGTGTCGTTTGTGATTGCCGCTGTGTTGAAGGAGGTTTCTCCTCAATGTTTGTTCACCAGCGCTCTGACGGTCAGCTGCTGAGCACATCTCTCCTGTATTACTTCCTCCTGGCGGGAGCCACTTGGGCTCCCAGGAAACTTACAGAGTGTTTGCCGTAGAGCCCTGCTGTCTTTCCTCTTGATTCTTCTGTCAGTCTCCCTTCTACAACCTTCCGAGCCCTGTTCATTCTAAACAGGTTTAAAGGAGAATTGAGCACCACCCCCATCCTCAACCCCACCCCCACCCCATCACTGCAGTAGAAAGATGGACGTGTGGGTCACTGAGTGGCTTAAGACTCGAGTTTCCCCTCTTCCTGTAGCCCTGTGGTCCTGCTCATCCTTGCTTATGTCCCACGTTTCTCCCAGAACCTCCTTCCTAAGCTTTTCTGCTTTTCTTGTTGGAGGTTTGGTTTGACACAAAAATACACATACTACTGTCCCCAGCCTATCACAAGTTTCTCTCATCTATATTCTTAGCTAGTAAATTTAGTTTTCAGATAGGAGCATCTGCTGTGAATATTGACTTTTCTTAGTTTTTATTTGTCCAATAATAAATCACCAAATTCAACTTATTCACAGATTCAAAACCCTAAATATGATGCTATCGTGGCAAAAACAGAAAATATAGGAGCTAGAGAAATGTCCTAGCAATTAAAAGCACTCATTGCTCTTAAAAAGAACCCAGGTTTAATTCTTAGCATCTACACAGTAGCTCACAACCATTAGTAACTTTAGTTCCAGGGGATCCGGTGTATAGCATTCTGGCCTTCACAGGCACCAACATTCATATATAGAAATAAATCTAAAAAACTAGTTGATAAAATTTTTGTTCAAGAAAAAGAAATGACTGCGTGCTAGAGATGTAGCTAAGGTGCTAGAGAGCTTGCCAAAAATACAGGAATACCTAGACTCAGTTCCCAGAAATAACTGTGTGAGGTTGAGGTCATGCTTCAAGTTTTAAGGGTTTTTAAGGAGTTCAAGGCCAGCCTGAGATGTGTGACATCCTGTCAAAAAAGGAGACTGTGTCCAGAGGTAAAAATTGCTGCTATAGGTGCTTCTCATACTTGGTTGTGGTTTTTATATTGGTCCCCAGTGGGCTGCTGAGCACAGTGAAATATTACAGAAAAGAGGAGAGGGAGAACTCGAGTTCCCAAGAATCTGCTTTTATGGTTAGAGTGGGCATTAAAGTCTCTCCTAGCCTCTGTGTGACAGTGACAAGGACGCACTGGTCAGGTGGGGACACGGCAGCAGCCCTTAGGTTCGGAGTTTTACCCATTCTGTTTCTCTTATAGAGAGGAAGAAAACTGAACTATACCATGAGTTAGCACTCCAGGCCAGAGACTTGAGGTTTCAGCACGTGATGAGCATCACTACTAGAAACAACAGGATCATCATGAGGATGGAGGTAAGGGCCACGCTGCTGTGTTCACCAGAGTCCTGGCTACGCGGTCAGTGTGTGGGTTATAAGAATTCTGCAGAGCTGGGAGAGGGGTGCATGACTTTAATCCCCCCACACAGAGGCAGGCGGATCTCTTGAGTTCGAGGCCAGCTTGGTCTACATAGCAAGTTCCAGGACAACTGGGGCTATATAAAGAAACCCTGTTTCAACAGAGAAAAGACAGACGGAGAGACAGACAAGCATTGGGAGGATGTGGGATTTTTGTTACTGAATGCATTGTAAGGGGAGAGCTCAGTTTGCATGGATTGGGTTGTGTGTTCAGCCGGTGTGATGTTGCTCTCTTTTGAGTTGGGAAAATTCTGTGGTCTTCGTTGGCCTTTGAATTTCATCTGTGGTTTCATCTGATATTACTCAAGCTTTATATTTACTTATTCATAAAGACAGGGTGTTGTGTGGCCAAGGCTACCTTAAGCTTGCTGTGTGGCTGAGGATGAGGCTGATCCCCTGATCCTATCACCTCTGCCTCCCCAGTGCTGGAGTCAGAGGCGCAGGCTGCCTGCCACCGCACTCACGAGATGGTTCCATTAGTGTCCTGTGAGGTACAGTTACACTAGAGCCTTAGCTACCAAGAAGCATCTGCTTTTTCATGGACACTAGGAATGTCTGTTGACTCTTAAAACCTTGGTTTACGTTTGTATCTAACACTTTCTAAAATCATCACACTTGACTTGCCTGCTCAGAAGACACTGAGTATATTCAGTTTTTTAGTGATTTGGTTAACAGGGCCCTCCATTGTTTGGCCCTGTGAGAGCGAGAGGTCCTGAAATCAATGAGAGGCCATCAGTGGTGCCGAGCCCTGAAGTGTGCGTGTGCTGCTTTTTACATTTGTCTTAGATCAGATTTTTTTGTCCTTTAATCAAAATTACCACAACAGAAGCAAATCTGCTCCCAAATGATGCTTCTAGAGCTAGAGAAAGTACCCAAGAAGCTGAAGGGGTCTGCAACCCTATAGGTGGAACAACAATATGAACTAACCAGTACCCCGGAGCTCTTGTCTCTAGCTGCATATGTAGCAGAAGATGGCCTAGTCGGCCATCACTGGGAAGAGAGGTCCCTTGGACTTGCAAACTTTATATGCCCCAGTACAGGGGAATGCCAGGGCCAAGAAGTGGGAGTGGGTGGGTAGGGGAGCAGGGCAGGGGGAGGGTATAGGGGCCTTTTGGGATAGCATTTGAAATGTAAATGAAGAAAATATCTAATAAAAAATTGAAAAAAAAAGAATACTTCTAAACAGTATCTCTTTGAAGTCCACATAAGATAAAGTTAAACAGGATGTTAAACTGGGACCCAGAGGGTAGCTATGCTATACTACACAGATGGAGGGAGGGAGGGAGGGAGGGATAGGTAGATAGATAGATAGATAGATAGATAGATGATAGATAGAAAGTAAGTAAGATAAATAGGTAGATAGATTTGACGACTATACTACACAGATCAATATGTAAGTAGATAGACAGGTAACACTATATAACCTCTCAACTTTTTGTATGAATATTTTCATAGTTAAATGTTGGAAGATCAATTCAAATATCTATGACATGAATAGTCACAAACTATCAAATCTTTTTTTTCTTCCCACACTTTTTTTCTTTTAGATTTTCAAAATTTTTTGTAATGTTTAATTTTTGTTTTATAAGTAAGGGTGTTTTTCCCTGCATATATATCTGTATACCACAGATAGTGCCCTCAGAGGCCAGTAGAGGGCATCAGATAACTAGAGTTACACTAGTTGTGGGCCACCATGTGAGTACTGGGAATCAAACCTGTGTCTCCTAGAAAAACAACCAGTTCTCTTAACCATTGAGCATTCCCTTATATGTAACTCTGGCTATTCACACCTGGTTAGAAAATTTTCTGATTTCATACTGCTGTAGTTTGAAGCACTGAGGCTTGTCTGTAATTTCAAATTAACTCAATAAATTGGTGCTATTTTCAAAAGGAACCATTTCCATTTGAGCCAAACTACTATAATTAAACTAAATCATTTCTATAAGTCTACCAAAATTTAACTTCTTTTTTTTTAAAGTTCAGGAACCAATTTATGGTGTTTGGGAGGAGAAAACAGCGGAGCAGATGTCAGAAGGAGGGGATGCACACTGAGAAGTGGCTCAGTGATTAGAGCACTCGTCGCTCCTGCGTAGGACAGGGTTTGATTTCCAGCACCCATAGAGTAGTTAACCCAAAATTCAAGTTCCAGGGACCTGATGCCCTCTTCTGACACCACAGACACCAAGCACACAGGTGGTACGTACATGTACACTCAGACAAAACACACATAAAATGAAATGAGTTAGTCTGAGTTGGGACCCAGGGAAGCAAGCAGGCCAGCCAGAGCTGTGCAAAGCAGCTATGTGCAGGGGCTGGGTAGGAGGGTTCAGAGAGAGTGAGGACATCCAGAGATGGAACAAACAGGCCTCCATGGTTTGGGCTGGTAGTTATATTGTTGAGTCAGCTCTTCTAAGTCATGGGCTTAGTGATGGGATCGGCAAGGTTTTTTTGGTTCTTTTCAGATAGCAGTCTTCATACCTCAGCTCCCAAATCCTGGCCTCTCCCTCGCTGACCGCCTGCGCCTGCATGAGTGTTTTAGGGAACGTTCTCTTTCACTCTTTCCCTAGTTTCTCATGCATGTCCTGGCAGATGTCTTGCTTTGGGACTGGATGTTTTTTTGAGATGGTTTCATGTACACCAGGCTGGCTTTGAACTTGCTCTGTAGCTGGCCATGTCCTTGAACAGCTGCTGGGATTGTGGGTATACATCTGTGTGATACCAGACTGGAGTCTTAATAAATACCTAATCTGTATAATCCTAGATCTTCTTAGAGCATCTTAGAATTATTGAGGCTTACATAATTTGAATTTTCTTCCTTTATAAAAAAAATCGTCTCAAAAACACCAAAAAAAATCCCTTAATTTTATTATTATTTATTTTTAGAAAACCAAATGAGCATTGATTTGGTTTTATTTTAGTCCAAAATTAGTAAAATAAACTCAGTTTTGTAAATTTGCTTTTTCCTCCAGCTTGGTAGCCTGCATCTGTAGGAATGTGTGTATATGTGTGTACATAACGCATCTTTCTCTCAATTTTCTAGTATTTGAAGGCTGTGATAACTCCAGAGTGTCTTCTGATACTAGATTATCGGAATTTAAATTTGGAGCACTGGCTGTTTCGGGAACTGCCCTCACAGCTGGCTGGAGAAGGTCAGCTGGTCACCTACCCATTACCATTTGAGTTCAGAGCTATTGAAGCACTCCTGCAGTACTGGGTAAGCCTGATCGGATGTATTGTCTGGAGCTTGGTTTAGTTTCAAAGGATTGGAGTGTGAAGATTGTGAGGAAAGCATCCGCTCAGAACCCCCCAGACCAAATTCTCAGCACAGAGATTTATTTGCCCAGAGGTTCAGAAGACAGGGAATAAGAGACAAAGACGGGAAATAGAGGCAAGGGAGAGGGGGAAGGGAACAAGGGAGAGGAAGGAGGGGTATTTGTGCAGGAGGAGGACAAAGGACTGCCTGTGGACAGAGAGGAGAGAGACATGGCACGTAGAAAAATGACAGTATTTTATAAAGGTGAAAGGGGAAGCCCCATATTAGGATGAGGTGTTATACTTTAATTGGGCGTGTTAATTAGGTGAGCCCAAGGGGGCTTTTGACTGCTGCACTTCAGTACCTTGATAGTTGGACCTTGGTAGTGGCCAAGTAAGGGACTGGGCCTTGGTGGCTAGCTTTAGGGTTGTAGCCTAACAGTTTCTAGTAAGGCAGAGGGGATGGAAGAGAAGGGTAAGTTCTGCCAGAGCCACGCTCTATAGAGCATGGCCAGGGTCCCTTCAAAGGCAAGTTAGCATTGATTACTACAAAGCCGATTTCCCCAGCCACATTAGAATCACTTGTAAGGCTCCTCCAAGGACAGACATTCATTTTTCAACTTTATGACCCAAGCCAGTGGGACTAAAGGCTCTTAAGAGGAGACTGAGGAAGCACATTTCAAATTGGCTCCCTTTTATACACGTCTATGTTTTTACTTCTTTGTTGTTGGATTGGGTTCCTGCTGTATATACCAGGCCAGCCTAGAACTAAGGTGGTCCACCTGTTTCCTCCTCTAGTGCTGGGCTTACAGGTGTGTAGCCCCACACCTGTCTGCACTTTCAAGAACCGTATCATGGGATGAGCATGCAGGAGACCTTAAGTTAGGATGTATGTCCATCTCTGGGCACCTTTTGCTCCTTTCTTCAAATTAAACTGTATAATACACGTGCTCTCACGTGAGCATTGGTCACACGGTCCTCTGTTTGAGAGAGCTCAAGGAGGTGCCTCTCGTTTGGTACCAAGACTCAGAGGAACCACAGTTCTTGTAGTGACCCCTGCCCCATACATCAGTAATCAGTGGATTCCTAAATGCTCAGGAAAGCCTGAGTGAACCTGGTATCCCTCTCTGTTACCTGCTTGCTTTAATGAGGGAAGAAATGGTTTCCTCTCTGCTGGGGTTACAGGAGCAACAGCACAGTGCAGATGGTGCATGACAGGCTGGGCTGACTCAGGACTTCGTAGTATGGGAACAGATGTTGTCAGCTATGGGGAGAGCAGAGGGAACTCAGCCACCTACTATAAAAGTTCTGGCCTGTGACATGGGGTCCCTTCTTTTTTCTGAAAGAGCACTACAGTATCAAGCCAGCCATCTCCTCAGGGGATCCATTCAAATAAAGGGGAGCCCCCTCAACCCACTTGGACCATGACACACTAGGAGCTGGAGACCTCACAAGGACCTGGAGGGGGATCCTAGCCTCTTAGCCACACGAAGTCCAGCCCTTGCTGGCCAGAGGGTTGGTGTCTCTTAGGATAGTGAAACAGTAGGTCTGCCTTAATTCCCTGCTCTGGTCTTCTGAATCTAGAATTCGATCCTGTAATAGAGAATAAGAGTCTGTAGCAAGCCGATGTAAACCCTCAGATGACTTGTGTTTCTGAGTTAAAACAGCATGTAGTCCCATTTATAGTCTTAATTCTGCTACTTAATTCCGATAGTCTTGTGTCATTTGCCAGTTGGTGTGGAGGTATTTTGATCTCAACCACTCTCCTATTATCAGTTCATTCCTGTGGATTATCAGCCACGCTGTGTTAGCTTAAGAAAAGTAGACTTTGGACTCTACAGTGATTTAATGTGTCTTTTTAAAGTCCAAGTGACACTTCATTTTCCCTCTCCCCTCCCAGGCCTGGAGTTAGAGGCACATGACAATATATCCAGTTTACTCAGTGCTGTGGGTCTCTAGCCCAAGTTTCAGTTGGGCTGAATTTTGAACTGTGCTCTGTTTACAGGAAACTTAGCTCTAACCAATGTGAAATGCATGCTTTGACATGGGATTTCAGATTTATTTTATATTTATTGTGTGTATATTTGTGTAACTAAGTGTGTGTAGGTACCAGTAGAGGCCAGGGGCATTGGATCTAGAGTCACAGTTACACAGTTGTGAGCTGCCGAGCATGAGCTATTGGAACCAAATTCTGGTCTTCAGGAAGAGCAGGAAATGCTCTTAACCCCTGAGCTATCTCTGCAGTCCCCGGGATGTCAGATTTTTGTTTTAACAAATCGTTCCCTCGTCCTGTCTACAGAGGAAGACTATTGTGAGTTAATCCAAAGCCCGTGACAGCTTTACATGTTGCTCTTCTAACCAGGAGGTGTGGCTTTTGAGTCATCTATAGATAGGTGTTCCAGCAGGGCCGTGTTCTGAAATGCTGTCGGGTCTTTTTGCTAGCACAAATGTCTGTGTTTAATCAGAGGCTTCACTGATCCTAAGTTCTAAAAAGGTTGTTTTAATTCTTATGAAAGGCCATGTTGTTATCTAGATCAGCACCCTTCGGGGGAGACTAAGCGTCCTGCAGCCACTGATCCTCGAGACCCTGGATGCTCTAGTGGACCCCAAGCACTCGTCTGTGGACAGAAGCAAGCTGCATGTCCTACTCCAAAACGGCAAAAGGTAAATCCCGGTGGCTTGGCGAGCTGGGAGTTAGAGACGGATACCCCCAGCTTCCGTCTCTGTGATGTCTACAGAGAGATGCTGAGGTAAATTCACATGTGAAACTAGTGTGCTTCTTGTTTATAAATGGTAACAGCTTTCCACACTGTACGCAGGCTGTCTGCATCGCCATACTTTATTTTCTTTTGTGGGAGGGGACTCCAGGGAGGATGAGACCTACTTCATTACATACCCCAGGCCGACCTTGACCTCGGGGAAGCTTGGACTTGCTGCTGTCTCCTGCCTTAGCCCCCTCAGTGCTGGGATTTAGTTTTTATATGAAAATAGTGCATTTCTTTTTTGAGTGTTATCGGTGGAAGATTGAACCAAAAGGAGCACACAATCTAATAGTGTTCAGAAAGATACTGCACGAAACTTTGTTTCCAGCCCATCTGTCATCCCGTTCAGTTGTTGATGCTGTCTTTATTTTGATAGCAAATTCATTAATCTAAATCCAGATTCACGTATCCCCTACTGTAAAGCCCATGTTCATTTTCTAAAATCATAACTTATCAAAGAATTTAAATGTTGTCATAGTCAATTTGTGTCACAGTTTAAATAAATATATTCTGAGAATTGTACTCTCCTGGTGTCATTGAAAATTTAACAACTAAGGGCTGTGGCTGTGGCTGTGGCTGTGGCTGCGGCCTCGGCTGCGGCTAGCTTAGTGGTAGATATCTTCCTCGTGTGTGAGGCCCCAGCACCATATTAAAATTTGCTGTGAGAGGGAAGGTTGTGATTGTCAGAGCTGGCGTAGTGGTTAAGTGCACCTTTCTCATGCTCCCACCCCCGCCCCTTTTGCACATACCCTGTCACGTGTTAAGTGCTGAGACCTAAACTGAGGTTCTCTGGGACAGCAGAGTGTGTCCTTAACCACTGGGCCATCTCTCTGACAACCACACTCCTCCCCCCATGTCAGATTTTAGCTGTCAGTGTTTTGAATATTTTTTTTTTTGTGGTGCTGAGGATTGAACCCTAAGCCTCATACACACTAGGTGAGCAATAGACACAGCATTTAACTTAAACTTTCAAAAAAAGCTGGATAGTACAAGTCTCAGAGTATATTTATTTAAATTATGACACAAATTCACTTAGGTGGTTAGGTTTGGTGGTAAGCACCTTTGCCTGCCAAGCCATCTCACCAGCACCCATATCAGGTGGCCCACAACCACCTGTAACTCCAGCTCCAAGAAGCCAACACTCTGGCCTCAGTTGGCACACAATAGGACACATGGCATAGGCACACACAGACACATAAATATAAGTAATTTTTAAAAAGAATGTGCAAAGCTAGGTATGGCACCTCACGTGTAATCCCAGCACTCAGCAGTCTACAGCAGGAGGATTGCCTCCAGTTGGATGCCAGCCTAGGCTACAGAGTGATGCCCTCTCTCAAAGAGGGGTAGGCCAAGGGTGTAAGTGATCCGAGCCAGCCTTTGCCTGCGCGATTCCCCCTTCAGAGCTATACACAAAGGCTGAGTGGTTGTCCATCCCCTTCCTGCAGGACTCACAAACGAGACTACAAGCCGCTTCTCCGGCTTCTTTCTCTTACCTGTAACCTACCTCCTACAAACGTCCTCCATGCACCTCTTCAGCCATCCCCTGGCCTGATTCATCGCAGAGTCCTTAGTTAAGGATAATGCCCACATGTTTTGCCTTAGCCTTATAAGTTGCCCTTCACACTTACATGAAATGATGCACGTTTATGGTGCTGACCTCTGCTGTGTAACTATTCTTACAGTCTCTCTGAGTTAGAAACAGACATTAAAATTTTCAAAGAGTCGATTTTGGAGCTCTTGGATGAGGAGGAGATGCTGGAAGAACTCTGTCTGACCAAGTGGAGCGACCCACATGTCTTGTAAGTGGAGCCTTGTGTTGTTTCTCCCTCAGGTGAGCCTGTATTCTTCTAGACAGAGAATAGGTGTTTTTTAGCTTTAGACACTGTGTGTTGCGCAGGTCCCAGCTCAGTGAGGCTGCATTGCGTGCACATTGCATTCCAGCTGCTGGGCTGAAGAGAACATAAATATATCGCAGTTAGCCCCAGGGAATGGATCACTAAGCAACATATGCACAATGCAATAAGTTCCCTAAGAAGCAAAGGCAACAGTTGCATGGTAAGGAGAAGGGGATTGGATTCCATAAGCCTTGTCTGCTGTAAACACATAGCTTACACACTTTCTGATTCATAAACCTAGAAATATTTGGTTTTTTAGAAACTGCTAAAAAAGGTCCAAACACAAAGTATAAAGCTCACTGTCTGATCTTTAATACTTGGCAATGCCTTTAAAAGTCACTGGAGACTTGAGTCTCCTCCAGTACTGGGACCAGAGCCTATAGAGAGATGCACTCTCTAGACAGAGGTGCAGTTGTAAGTGCTCTTGCTCTTCACTAGCTAAGAGCAAGCAGGGGGCAGGTGCAAGCGTCTGTGCGAGCATGCTGACCTGAGCTGGATGCCTGGAGTCCATGGGAAAGGGAAAGGAGGGTGCAGCCGTATGCTGTCTTCTGACTCCCACGTCACTCGCACACCATAAACAGTAACAAGTACTTTCTCTTTTTTTAGTTCCCCCAAGACAAAACATACGACCCACTCTTCCTACCATTTAATCCTACAAACATGCCAATGCAATTCACTTTTACCAAATCTATCCTGCAGGAAAGGTGTGCCTTAGAGTACTTTACGGCCTCAGTCGACAGTCAGACCTGTGGTATCTATCCACCCACACAGGCTAGAGCTTCACACTGCTAATAGGATGTGTTCGGGGAAGCAGATAACAGCAGTTAGGTCCTCTGCTCACTCATCCAGGGAGGATGAAATCAGCTACTGCTGTACTTGATTGTATTCAAAGGGACATGCTTTTTCAAATATGCATAGGTGTTTTGCCTGCATGTATGTCTATGTACCACTTGTATGTTCCATGTCTACAGAGGCCAGAAGTGGGCATCAGATCTCTGAGAATTGGAGATTCTCAGATTACAGATGGTTGTGAGCCACCATGAGGGTGCTAGAAATCAAACCCAGGTCATCTGGAAGACCCTTAACCACTGAGACATCGTCCAGCCCCAGGAAATGCTCTTTTCAAGTTAATCTGGGTTCTCTTGTGCTCCATAGTGCCCTAGTGTTTGCACTATCTCATCAGTATTCACAGCTGCGTTTCCATGCGTCTTTTGGATTGAGGGCCTGGGCACAGTGATTTGAGCTCCTCTGAGTAGGGCTGCGTGCATATGCTTAGGATCAGTTGACAGAGCTCACAAATGGGATGCAGTCACAGCAGGTGAGACAAGGCTAGACAACAAACTAGACAAGGCTAGCTCTCTCCCCGGTGGCTGGAGTTGGGGGTCAGGATGCACTGCACAGTGTTGGGTTTGCTGACTGTTGACTGTACTGAAGTGAGAAGAGCAGCACTGGGATCGACCACGCAGAGGAGATGGAGCTGCTGCTGGAGAACTACTACCGCTTAGCAGAGGACCTCTCCAACGAGGCGCGCGAGCTTCGGGTCCTGATTGACGATTCGCAGAGCATTATCTTCATCAACCTAGACAGGTGAGGATGCCCTACAGAGGGGGCAAGCACTGCAGTTAGGAACGAAGAAGCACTTTTTAAAACAATGGCATTTGGAAGAAGTCACACCATCACATCTGGGACTACTCCAGTGGGCTTTATTGGTTACCTATGGCCTGGCTAAAGCACTGAATGATGCATGGGTTTTTTGGACTCAGAGTTTGAGGGAAACTTGAGGTAGCTGCTCATATGTCCTAGTCAGGAACCAGTGAGGTGAGTGCTGTGCTGTGCTCACTTCCCTGTGAATGCTCTCCAGGTCCCCAGCTGCGGACTAGTGCCACCTATGGCAAGGGTGGGTCTTCCCACCTCAGTTAAGACATTTGTTTCTATGGTGATTCTAAACTTTGTCAAGCTACAATATTATAATACATCACAGGAGTTCCTTTTGAAGGTGAAGAGTGACCACCCCCAGCCTCCATCGGCCTTCACTCGGTGTTGCTGGATCTGGGTGTGTGCTGGTCTGAGTGGGCTGTTTTCTCTGCAGCCATCGCAATGTGATGATGAGGTTAAATCTCCAGCTGACCATGGGAACCTTCTCCCTTTCACTCTTTGGTCTGATGGGAGTTGCTTTTGGCATGAATTTGGAATCTTCCCTTGAAGAGGTAAGAATGCAACTCTTTAAATAGCTCACAGGATTTTATTTTATAATGTTTAAATGGTCAGATTTGTTTGAAGTATATTCGTTCCCTTTCTCATTGCTGTGACAAAATCCCTGGCAAAGGCAACACAAGGTGCAAAAAGTTGGTTTTGGCTCACAGTTAAAGGAGTCACAGTCCATCATTGCGGGGAAGGCAAGGTCGCAAAGCAGGAGGCGTCTGGTCATGTGGGCCACAGTCAGGAGCAGGGGGCTCGCCCCCTCTGGAGACCCTCCCAGAATTGACTCCTGAGGGGTTCCAAATCTAGTCAAGCTGACAATAAAGATGTCACCTGAGCACAGGCTATAACTCACTTAGAAGTCAGGCAGTTACCAGTGGCCCCTGTGCGTTATTTCCTAGAACATGGAAGTACCCAGGAGACACTGACTAACTGTGAGGCAGTGGTAATAAGGGATTTTATTTTAGTTGTGTGTTCCTGGGAGTTTACATATATAGGGCTTCTTTGGTACAGTTACCACAACTCTATAAAATAGACACATTTCCCCTACTTTGTAGATGAGAGCCTCAGGAAACTAAAGTTGCACTTCTATAAAACAAGAGGATTTCAACCCAAAATGAAATCCTTTCTCATCCTGGTGTGGTGGTGCACACCTGCAGATCCAGCTCTTCAAGCCCAGGAATTGAGGGCCAGCCTGGGCTGCAGAGCAAAGCCTTGCCTTTACAGCATTTTCTGATAGTTGCATTATACACAGTCCCAGGTGCAGCAGACCCCAGTTGTGAGGAGACTGAGGAGTAGTCCTGCCCTCGCCGTGGTGTTTGGGCTTTCTTTACTGCAGGCCTTGTCCTCGCTGCTTTTTATGGAGCACTCTTCAATGGCGGGGAGCTTGTCTGTGAGGAGCCTGACCCCCCCCCCCTCTTTGTGACTGGAACAAACTCATTTCTTTCAGGACCATCGCGTGTTTTGGCTGGTTACGGGGATTATGTTTATGGGAAGTGGTCTCATCTGGAGGAGGTTGCTCTCATTCCTTGGAAGACAGCTGGAAGCTCCTGTGCCCCCTGTGGTATGGACTTGGGGTTCACGGCAGCACTGCTGGGCTCTCTGCAGATCTGGGCCAAGGGTCAGGCAGCCTGGGTTTCAGTGGTCGCAGGCTTTGTAACCCTGTGCAAGTTCTCCTTACTTTCCCTTCTAGTAATCCAGTCCACACTATGTGCATCCTATGATGTAGACAGTTAAATAAGGTGGGATGCTTAGCAGTGTCCAGCACAGTGAATCAGCTGGAAATGACTTGGTTTCTGTAGAACACTGGCAGGAATCCTACACTGAGACAGATGCTCTGCAGGGCTTTCCTGTAGCTGTGCTGAAATGCAGCTAGCTGTAGTGTTCTCATGAGCCTGGGGGCTGCCCCTCCTTTCCTCCCTTGTCTGTGGAGTCAGCACTGCTGGAGGAAGTGCACGGGCACGGACCTGCCCAGCCTTCCCTTACCCTCTGGTTAGTGGTTTCTAAGGAAACACAAACTGAAATTCCTTTCCTGCTTTATGTAGATGACCTCCTTACCTAAAAAGACCCTTCTGGCCAATAGAAGGATGGACGTGAAAAACAGCCTCAGGCCGGAAGGACTTGGAGCAAGCAGGACTATCCTGGCAAGCCGCTAGCAGCAGCCTGACAGACAAAGATTTGTATACTTCTGAAGCTATTATTACTTTCTGGGGAAAAAAGACAACTGGTGTTTAAATTATGTCTGACTAAAAATACTGTGGCATTCACAATACTAAACTTGATCACATCTTCAGAATTCTTTGAGACTAAGAAGAGGTTTCTTTGTAAAAGGCCAAAACCCTGTGTCCTACCAACTTTTGAAATACTGTTTTTATGGGCTTTTTAAAGTATAGATTAATTTATTGTGAGGTAGACTTATGTAGATTCAGCGTCATTCTACATATCAAGAAGAGTGCAGCTTCGTGCTGAAGGAGCCCAGGGACTGGCAGAGCCCATGGTTCCTGAGCACACAGACCTCACTTCCTCGCGCAGGGAGGGACCCACACTCCTAGCAGGTTCTCACTCAGGAACGAAAGCTAATGGATCTGTTAGCCTTGCAGCAAGCTCTGGAGGAGTGTTAGACCTTCCAGGCATTTGCTCTCTTTTATATATAAGATGAATGAAAGGAGGTATAATTTAATGTCAGCATATTTGGATTCCAGTTAATCAAGATTCTTACTATTTTTTGATTAGTTATAAATAGAACCATGGGAGTTAGGTTTAAAGAAGGAGTTTGTTTATTCTCTTACAATTTTATAGCTGTTTTGATGATTGCCTGTTTTAAGAGATTGTCCTACTACCCCCTCCCCAGGAGAAAATGTATACAGCCAGCTAATGTGTTTGCCGACCTCTCAGAAGTTAGCAGATGGGCTTGTCAAACAAGAACGTAGCTAATGCAAGAACTGTGGGAACGTGATCTTCCCAGTCAAAAGTTCTCGTTTAAAACAAATGGCAAAGCAGGCCATGGTTGCTCCACCAGCTGTGCCTCCAGTCCTTGAGAGGCTGCAGCAGGGAGATTACAAAGAGTTTGAGGCCAGCCTGGGCTACAGATTACGTTCTAGGCCAGTGAAGGTTATAGAGTGAGTTCCAGGCCCACCTGGACTATAAGTAAGACACTGACTCAAAACACCATCTGAAATGAGGCTGCGAGTGCTGCTCATTTTAGAGTGCTCACTCGCCTGGTGGAGCAGAGCTGGGGGGTCAGCCCTCTAACTGCACGGGAAGAGACAGATCGCTCATACCTGTAAGTTTGGAAGCTGTTGTTCTAATAACCATTCAGCCTGCCCTTGTGTGTTCTCAGGAGGTTTCATACAGTTGTGTGCTAGAACATTACAATACCAAAAAGTGTGCTTCCCAAAGTAATGCACTTGTAAGACTATAGTGAGGCCAGAGCAACGCTTAGCCTACAGGGAAGGAATAATGAAGTGCTTCCACCCCAAAATGTAATTAATTCACCTCACATAAAAGGACAGAACCGGCAGTTTAAAGTTTTTAAAGGTGGCTAGGTCAGGTAGGGTTTTTGAGTGACAGTGCTCCTTAAAGGGACTGTAAATAGCAAATACTGAGTTTAGTGATTGAGAAAGCAGTCACACATCAGGTGTGAGCAAAGAGGTGGGATCCGGTCTGTCCTTAACGTTCAGAGCCTCTGAGCCCATGTGGGCAGAGCAGAGGTCATCCTGTGAAGTGATTCCTGACAGCAGACTGGAATAGGCTAAACAGCTCACTGACAGGCTGCTGGGTGCTGGGATCCAGGAGCTGCGCTCAGCTTCATTTCTGTGATTGGCTGCAGTGAAGCTACATTTGAGCTTCAGTGTGATAACTTAAGTAATGGCCAAAGAGGTTCTAATGGGAGGATCCAAACGTGGGTGTATCATGTACTTTCTCACAGAGGACTCAATACAGTCAGTATCCTGTCGACTTGAAGATGTTTGGATTTCTGTAAGCTTTAAGTTTTCTTTATCTGATGCCTGTTACATGCTATGCTCAGGCACTGAACAAAAGACAAATCCTCTGGCCATGTTTAGACAGGCTTTTGTCCATCCATTACAGAGCAAAATCACTGGCACTGTGTGGCTGGGTTGAGGGAGCCCCTGCCTGCTGTGCACAAGGCTCTGGGGTTCGCCTTGCCATTTACATTTGCTAATTGCTGTCCGTGTACCAAAACGATGGCCCTTCTGCTGGCTGTGCTCTTTAGATAGGTTGGACCACTACTTAAACCAAATGTCCCATTGTGCTTCCTGCTGTGCCTTAGGAGTCAGAGTGTGTACTCACAGCAGCTGTGCCTTCCTTCCTTAGTGTCTGTAGTTGTACTTGACTGTTTAGAATGGGAGCACAGAGATCAGCAGTGAGGAGGGCCAGTGTGGCCCCTTCCCCACGCCCCTCTCTCCTCCTCCCACTGTTTTCACCAGACATATGACAAAATACCCAAGATAAACAGCTTAAAAAGAGGAAATGTTTATTTGGGCTCACAGTTTTCGGCCATGTCAGCGCCAGGGTGCTTGGCCCTGTTGCTTTGGGGCTGGGGAAGAAGCAGGGTGCTGTGGCAGAGGGGAGCTGCCCAGGTCATGGCAGCTCAGCTGGCAACAGAGAGGCAAGGAAGGCCCAGGGGTCCTGATACAACCCAGTACGTAACTCTCCTCAACAGAGTCCTACTCCACAGTTCCTACCTTCTTTAAGCTAAGGATCAAGCCTTCAACATAGGAGATTTGGGGTACATTTAAGATCCAAATAGGACCAGCCACCACTACCAAGGATTTTTTATAGGAGCAATTATATGGAGAGTGTTAAGAGCTAACTACACCCTTTCTAGGCAAGAGAGCCAGGTATTCCCACAGAAAAGGAGGTGGGTTGATAAAGTCCCAAGCACCGGCAGCAAACTCAGAGGATGCAGAAGAAAGAGCTTGAGAGGGGACCTCACAGCCTGCTGCTCCTATCACACGGCGTCCACACATAGCTGACCATATTTCTAGGCAGCCTGGCTGTCCCAGGTTTCGCTCCACCGGAGAACTACTTTGTCCATCCTGGAGATGACTTGGCTCAAGAAAGCGGGGCTGAATAGAAGAGTGCCGTCTTTAGTCTGAGCTGAAGCTGTAGACATGAAGTGCCCCAGAGAGCCGGGCTCCCCAAGAACTCCTTCCAGCAGCAACAACCACTTGGTTCTGTGGAGGACACAAGACAGACAGCACTAGTGACATTCCCACCATGAAGCAGACGTCATTCTGTGCTCTGAAGTACACATAAAAGCAATGCTGGCCACACCCCACAGCCAGAACTTGTGTCTCTCTCTTTGTTCAGACGCCACTTTCTCAGATCTGATAAGTTCCAAACCCCACTGTTGTACAAGGGGACCCCAGAACCTCACTGTGGTCGGTGCATGTGCCCACATCTGGAGTGGCGGGGGCTTGCACGGGCCACCTTCACAAAGCATCCCTGCTGCCTACACTGTTCTCAAGCTCACTTTCAGAATTCTCTCCAGAGTCTGCTGCAGGTTGTGAAACATTGTAGTAATGGCAAATCTTCACAACAGTTCAATTTGATCTTGGGGAATAGCCAAAAGTTATTTTAGATTTTTGTTGGTGAGTAGTGTAGCTGGTTATGCTGGCTGATAGCACTTTAGACAGCAGGCTGTGACATTTATCTTGTTGGTTGTATTTTAACATTAATAATCCCAAAATGATAATAATGGTAGCAATGTATTGTGGCCTGATCATGTATCAGGATTCTAGGTGGGGCCCTTACTGGCACCGCCTTATAATACGCCAAGGTCAGTCAACACAAGAGAAAAATAATCTTTTCAGTTGGCAAAGTGGTAATTTCTTCTCTTCCATTTTTTATGTAATTACTAATTTACTAAATGTGCTTTTACTTTGGCTATATTCTATGTCTCCTTTCTATTTCCTGGTCAAACCATGCTCCTCCCCAAAAGTTAAACTTCCTGGCTGCTTGCCATCTCCCTGGTCTAACCATCTCAGAACCACGAGTTCTGCATAGACAGCCACTGTCTGTATCCCTGTGTCATTGTACCTTGATGCCAAAGGTCTTAGCTGCGTTTTATGCTTTGGTCTAAGCTGTAAGCGGAGACTTGGCCGTGTCGGACTGCTCTGTCTTCTCGGCTGTCCAGTGAAGCAGAGTCAATGTCCTGCTGAGGCTCACCAACTGACATGGGCACAATGACAGTGCCAGTGCTCCTTACACACGTCTCCAGTCCCACCAGCTCACGTGTCCTTCCTTCCTGAGTCCTACCTCAGGTCTCAGGGAAAGGCCACTGAGCTAATAGCCTGTCTTAGTTGTGAGATGGGAAAGTGGGGGATGTTAATACACAAGTGAACTGCAGTTAGGAAGGCTAACTTGTAGAGTTAACAGAGTTAACTGTAAAGTCCTTTCCAATGACCTTGATCACTGCTACCCTTGGTCAGTGTTCCAGACAATGTCTAATTTCTTGAAAATGCATAAAATTGTAAGTAAAAGCCAAGCATATCCTTTAGAGAATCCTTCCATAAACTTAATAACTGCTGTTTCTAGTAGCTAACCCTGGTCTGTCATGGTCTGTCAGTGAGGACTGTTGGCCACCAGAGGGCAACTTCACTGTGAGTCTGCCAAGCACCTCCCAAGCCTTTACCAGATTGCTGTCACCAGTTTAGGACTGCCCACGCTTGGGACTCCTGCTCACGTTGCCCCCCAGCGTTGCCCCCCAGCTGCTCGTCGTGTGCCAGTCTCACAGACCTGTGTGTATCTTCCGAGCAGTCGGCATCCTTCCTTTGTTAATAGCCTGGCACAGTCTTAAAATACCAGTCCTGGGATGAGCAAATGCTTTTGTGGGTTAGTTTGGTTTCCTTTGTTTTGACACAGGGTCTCACTCTAGCTCAAGTTAACTTGGAACTCTTGAGTCCCAGGCTGGCCTCAGATGCCTACCTCAGATTCCCAAGTGCTGGGATTAGAGGCATGAGTCACCACACCTGGCTCTTTATTAGTATATATTAAGGTAAATTTCTTATATTTATTGAAATATTAAATATATAGAAGAAACTTTTAGGAGTCCCACTGCTGTGTTTCTTGCCTACAAGGATATTTGCATAATTATGTAAAAATACAGGTGCAAAAATGTTCACTACAGCACTATCTGCAATAATAAAAAAATGGAAATAGCATAAATATAAGAGTGTAATTTAATTGAATTATGGACTGTCCAAAAAATAAAGTATTGTGTAACTATTGGAAGTACTCATTGAAAGGAAACAAAGGTGCCTAAGAGTGTAGCCATGGTGTAGGTGTCTGTCCAGACCAGCAGGTCTCAACCTGTGGGTTGTGACCTCTTGGGGATCGAATGACCCTTTCATGGGGGTTGCCTAAGACCATCAGAAAATACAGATGTTTACATTACAATTCATAATAGTAGCAAAATTACTGTTATGAAGTCGCAACAACCATAATTTTATGGTTGAGGGGGTCACCACAACATGAGGAACTGTATTAAAGGATTGCAGCATTAGGGAGATTGAGGACCACTGGTCTAGACTTATTAAAAGACGGACCAGGCACCCAGGATGTTACCCATGAGGTTGCTGCCGAGCCTGACAGCCTGAATTCAGTCTCTGAGACCCACGAATGGTGGGAAGAGAGAGCAAAGGCTCTCCCCTGCTCCTCTGAGCACCACGAGTATACTGTGGCTCATGAACATACTTGTAACACAAATAAACATGTTTTAAAAATCAGCAGTCTGGACATTGTCATTGCAGTGATCTGCAAATGCCATAAAGGGCCAGGGGATACTGGGGGTTATGTGAGAACTGTCTCAGAAGCTGTGGTGCAGTGTGTACAGCCAGAGGCAGCAGGAGTGAGAGCACGTCCTCAGCACCACATGCAAACACCCTTGAGTCATGGACCCTGAGAGCCAACGCCATAAAAACCTCATGTCAGCAAATATTCTATCAGCTACTTAAAGTATTTTTAAAAAGTAAATATAGTTGTCCCACAGGCCCTGCTAAGCCCTCTGTAGAGCAACAGAGGGAGGGCATGGGGGGGGGGGCATGGGTCTCACACTTAAAAAATAGTGAGGTTAAGTTCCTGTTTCCTTTCTTTTCTAAACTAAGAAAGGCTTGTCAGAGCTGGTGTCAAAGCGCAGGCCCTGTACTCACCCTTCCCTTAGACCGCACGGACACCAGCGAGCTCCCAAACCTTGAACTTGCCTGTAAAACACGCACACCATGGTTGGTTCAGCAGTTGAACCAATAAGTACAAGGGGCTGGGGTGGGGGTGTCAGACCTTGGGGTACTTACCTCTGGAGAAGTTAGTACATACTGTGCCTGGAAAAGAGAGCAGTGGGGAGACCTTTAGCATGGTTACTACTCATGCAGAGCTTTGAGCCAGTCTGACAGCTTCGTGCTCATATTTCAGTGTTTCCAGATTCCTCCAGGTATGCCCTGTAACCTAGAAATCCCATTTACAGAAGCCTAGATCCTAAAACCTAGTCTTGTAAGGAATCATTTCCATGGGAATGTTTGCCCTGTGGTGTATAATAGAATCAGCCATAATGACTAGCGGTCACCACTTGTGGTAAGTCAGTTAAATGGGCTTATTCCAAGGTAAAAGTTAACAGATAGAACCCCCCTCCCACCTCCCTTCTTAGCAGGATCTAATGTAATGCAGGCTGGCCACAAACTCACTATATAGCCAAGGCTGTCCTTGAATTCCTAGTCCTCCTGCTTCTACCTTTGGAGTAGTAGAGTTACAGCCATTACCACCACATCTACATCCCTCTAGAGCAATGTGTACTTTTCCATAAAATCTAGGCTCTAGGCTGCTGTCATTTGTGCTTTCCTCTTTACATCATCTACTTATTTTACTTGGGTTGTGTGTGCATGCATGTGTGCCAAAGCATGCACGTGGAGGTCAGAGGGCAACTTGAGAGTAGGTTTTCTCCTACCACGTGGGTCCTAGGCCCTCCAGCTTGGCAGCAAGCTCCTTTAGACACTGAGCCACCTCACTGGCCCAACAATGTTTTCAATATGAGGTGAATACTCTTCATCCAGAATGCCTGGGTCCAGAGTTTAGATTTGGGATTTTTCTGGATGTGAAGTATCTACAGATATATACTGGGATGTCCAGAGGATGTGTCTCAGACTAAACAGGAGATATATCTGACAGGTCCACAGCCTGACAGTTCTATACAGTATGCTAATGACTGTACACAAGACCAGTTCCCTACTGTAGAGTTTTCATTTGCAGTATCATGTCAGATCATGAGAAGTCTTCGCTTTTGCAGTTTCAGGTTTTAGCCTGGGAATGCTCAGCTTGCATACTGTTTGATTAAAGTCTAGCACTTGGGAGGTGGAAGTGGGAAATATGAGGCCAGCCTAGACTATACCTTAAAAAAGAAAAATCAAGTTAATTTGTGAACAAAACAGGCATGTTGGGATCCTATTGGTTAACAAGTGTTAGAAAGAGGTCTTAGCACAGGCCCTTGGCTGCCGTCTGCAGTGTGTCTTGAACAGAAGCCCTCTGTCCTTCAGCCTCTTTGTCTGTCATTGGCATCAAAATAGCTTCGTAGCTTTGATGTGGATTCAGCTGCACACAGTGCTGTATTGTGTGCACACTAAGTAGGACATGGTACTGCTAGCCTGGGATCCCCACACCAGTGAGGCAGACACAGGGAGACTACCACAAGTTCCAGGCCAAACAGGACTACATGGCAAGAGCCTGCCTCCTGCCTACTAGAAGATTATGCACTCTGATTAGCAGGGGAAAGCCCTATAGAATTCTAAGTAGGTTAATTTTAATGCTCCTCTTTGTGTTTCTGTATTTTCTACATTTTTCACACTAAACTTTCATTTTGCCATTTAAAAAATCATTTTTTGTTTGTTTTTAAGACAAGGTCCCACTTTGTACCCCTGGCAGAGAACTTACTATATAGATGAGGCTGGCCTCAAACTCACAGAGACCCAAATGTCTCTGTGTCCTGGGTGCTCAGGTCAAAGGCATATGCCACTACACCTTAATTTTCAAATTTAAGAAAGATAACAATAAATAGTAATAACAAATAATAATAGCCAAGCTGAGTGCTTAGAGACGTAAGGAACCCCGTCAGAGAAAGGAGTAAGGAAGCAATACACAAAAATCAAAAGGCTGCAGTTTTTGGTGAAGTTCCAATGTGGCCAAACCTCCTTTAGCTCCCTGCCCTGGGCACCTACTCAAGCCATGGCCAGCTGTGAACAAGGACCAAGTCCAACTGGGTTCCAGCTCTAGAGGCAGCCAGCACAGCTGTAGGCCCACGGGCGGATGACTAGGCGCTAGACCTTGCCCATCACGGACTCCGCAGGTCTCCCTTACCTTCTCCTCCGGACATGGAGTCATCCAGGACTTGCATTTGCCGGTCATGTCACCTAAGGTGGTATACATGCCATTATAAATGTACACTCGCCCATCTTCTCCCCCTAGCAGTCCGGAAGTGACATCTGTTATCCTCAGTGGGGCAGCCATGATGATTTCATCTGTTAACAAAAAATGGAAAAGAAGCATTAGACTCCTCTCTGCCTTCTGTCCTCCACCTCGGGATCCTGAGCCTCCCACAGGTAACCAGTTGCCACGGCTGCCTCCAAAGTCAGTGAAAGGCCTTTGTTTCCCACTTTGTCATCCATCAGTAATGGACCTGGTGACCCTCCCACTAAGTCTTTAGGAAATGCAGCTTATTTGTGTGCATCTAAGTTCTGGTCTATAGAAGCCCTGGAAGCCAGGCGTGGCACATGCATGCAGTGCCACACAGCTTGGGAGATAAAGGCAGAAGGATCAATAATTGAGAATCAGCCTTGGCTGCACGAGGAGGTAGAAGCAAACCTGAACTAAGTGAGGTGGTGTCTTAAAAAAAAAAAAAAGTTTCTTGGGCCACTGGACTGTCCATGAGGAGGCAGAAGCTAGTCCATCTAACTGGGACACAGGTCCATTGAGTATGAAGGGAGTTAGCTTTAGCTAAAGTCACTATGCCCAGCCTTACCTAAGCCATCATCATCCAGGTCAGTCAGGTGCAGAACACTACCAAATCGAGAAAAGCGTCGGTCTCCACTGAATGTGCTGAGCAGAGCAGGCTGTGTCTTCTCGGGAGCTAGTTCGTACATCCGAGTGGCTCCACCCTGGTGCAGGGTCATGGTTAGGAATGCCATTTTAGACACGTCATCTGAAACAAGCCACAGGGCCTCCTAGCATCATAAGAGGGAAGAGAGGACCCCACCAGTGTTCCCATTTGTGCCCCAGGAATGTGCACTTCAAGTGCAGCATGTTCTCACACTGTCCTGTCCCCAACTGCACGGTGACCACGCAGCCAAACCTTTGCCAGATACAAGTTTACTATTCAAGTCTCTTCCCCGCTTACAGGAAGCAAGCATTCTGGGAAGTGGTTTGGCACTATGCAGAAAGGGTGTCAGAACACTGGCTCCTCTAGACTAGGAATCTCCCTGATACCCATCGTGTATCAGAAAAGTAGCTGTAATTTCCCCAGGTCTGGTTCTGTGCCTAAGGCAAAGCACAGTGGCAGGTACAAGGAAGAAAAGCGCTATATATGTAAGAACAACCGTATATTTGAAGAGTATTTGACATAGAACATGCTTACAATAAGATATGAATACATTTTCTAGTTAAGAAAGAAAAATACATGAGGAAGTTGCTGGCAGGCCTTCTACCCCACCTTCCCAACCCCCACATGCTTCAAGTGGCCAGCATTAATTAAAGGACTTGACTATCCTAAAACTAAAAAATTTTAAAATAATAAAAATAATTTAAATTTTTTAAAAATATGAGTTACACTTTTTATATATTTATTCTGTGTATGCGTATCTTATGTGCATGAGCGAGTACCCACAGGAGCCAGAAGTTGGCACTGGATCCCCTGGAGTTGGAGTTACAGGCAGTTAAGCCACTTGACACAGGTGCTAGAACTGAGTCATCTGTCTATCCCGTAATTTGTGGGTGTGTTTGTTGAGAGTCTCATGTAGTCCAGGATACTCTCAAACTCACTACATAGCAGAGGCTGGCCTTGAACCTCTGATCCTCCTGCCTCCGCTTGGCCTGCAGGAATGAGGACCCGCAGAGTCAACTCCAAGTTTCTGGTGAGCCTGGGCTAAATAGTGTCTCAATAACAAAAACAGAATTAAAACAAAACAAAGCAGCTCTTCTCTAGCTCTGGGGTCAGAGTGTGGGAGCTTTAAACTCACTTCCGTGCATCATTCCGTGCATACAACATTTGAAGTATTGATACTATAGCCATTTTGTAAATGATGATATACAAATTCAAAGAGACTAAATACACAACTTGCTACTCATGACTTTTAAACAGGAAGCACTTAAGCCCACTTGTCCCATGACTTTCTGTCAAGACAATATGGTCAAAGAGCCTCATGGGATGTGGATGACCTACCATGAGTAGGGGCTCCAACCAGCAGGACTTGGGTTAGGGTCCCATTCACTCTCACATAACCACTGGACAGGGAGGTACCCAGCTTTCCCATCGCCTGCAAAGAACAATTGGTTGTTACCGATCGAGCGAGCAAGCTCCCTACAGCACACTGTCCTGGAAAGGGAGCCTGCCGTACCTTATCTCCCGAGATAGTGATTGTGCTCTGGCGGTTCGGGAGAAAGTAGCCGTACACCTTTCCCAGGCTCTTTTCCTCTTGGTTCTTTTTGTGGCTTGAGCGTGCCATCCTGGGGAGAACACAGTGGTTAGTGGCAGATGCAGGATGCTGGTCCCCAAGGGGTTTAGTGTCCAGGAAAGGAGCCTCACCCTACTATGTAGACCTTGGGCTCTGTCCTATGGTCCTGAACTGCCAGCATTGGCTCCTATGAAGTTAATCTCACGAACGTGGAGACTCCCAAGTCTCGCCTCAACCCTCCACCTCCTCCCAGCAGCAAAAGCAGAGATGCCCGCTACCAGTGGTTGGTTCACTCTCACGGCCCACCCCACTGCTGGTGTCCGAGGGGAAATCCTGATGCCAGGACTTCAGAATCAGACTGTGCTGGAGGCAATGTCTTTAAAAGGATCACCGAGTGAGAAGGAACACTGGGGAGAACCATAATCAAACAGGACTTAGTCCTTATATGAGCAGATTAGTACACTGACACCAGAGGGCTGTGAGAAGCCCAGGGTGGAACGGTCTCTGCATGGCCAAGTGATTGGCTTGCTTCCTGACTGTTGTGATGCTGCAGAGCCAGAGCCAAGAAGTGGTCTCCGACTTTCTTTAACAACTGCCACTCACTCACTCACTGCCCATCTCTGTATCTCACCTAGCATCTCTGTGACTCTTAGTTAAAGCCCTTTGAAAGCCATAGGCAACTATCTCTCACCAACTCCGGGCTAAACATCTTCAGGAAGCCTCTGAAGCTAGCAGCGAGTCCTTGAGCTTCTAATCTACCTGTTGTTTCCACCAACTTATTTCGAGGAAAAAATAAATGCTTTGATTTCTTACTTTCTTTTGTTCTGTAACTAATGTAATTTCACAAAACCATTTCTGTATTTGAACATGTTATTTGAACAACTTAAATTTGTGTCCCTGTGCCCCAGTCAGTCATATGTGGCTGAAGAATAAACTATTTCTGGGACTGGAGAGATGACTCAGCTGTTAAGAGCACTCGTTGCTCTTCCATGGGATTGGGGTTTGATTTCCAGCACCTACATGGTGCCTCACAACTGGCTGTAACTCCAGTTCCAAGGAAATCTAACACCCTTTTCTAGCCCTGTATACAAATATTTTCAAAAAAGGATAAGCTATTTCCTTTGAAGAGTGCTCTGACTTGCAGAGATAACTCTAACAAAGATGGCTATATATAAGCCAAACAGGAGCAGAACCTTGTCCACAGTTTGATCTGAGACTTCCAGCTTTCAGAACAGTAACATGAAATATTTCTGTGTTTAAACTCATCGTCTGAGAAATTCTTTGTGCAATGTCTTGTGCAATGTTCTTGCATAAGAACCTACAGCCTCCCTCCAGAGCTGTTCCTTCTAAGGGCAATAACCATTCACCCCCTTCTTCATACCTCATACTTACTGAGGTCCCCAACACCTGGCACGTGCCCCTATGCTCATCGTTTCCTCTGATCCCGATGTCAACACTCACCTGCTGACATTCTTCCAGGTCGGGCTCCCAATCAGCAGCAGGCTTCTGTTTGCCACTGTGACCCCGTGAAGGGAGTATCCAAACCACGAGAAGTCCTCCTCCCCATTCACCTTCCAGTCAGCTTCCTCCAAAGTCAGTAATTCTAAAGAACACCAGGCTCCATCAGCCGACCAACCAATCATCAGCCAAGAAACCCAGGCCCAATAAACGAACATGAAAGGAGCAAAGACAGGCGTGTTCTAGGCATGGGGGCACACGTCTAGAATCGCAGAATTTAGGATGTGGAGGTGGAAGGATCAAGAGTTCAAGGTCATCCTTGGCTATACGCAGTTTGAGGTTAGCCTGGTAGTGTGATACCCTGTCTTAAAAGCAACCCTCTATATGAGTGAATGGTTGGTACCTATTCCTCTTCTGAGGGAGGACCCTGAATAGAAGGGATGGGTCCTTTTAATGAGCAGATGAGAACCAGGTCCTTTCTGAGATTTTGCAGACCTTGTTGGTTATACACGGATCCCAGGGCCCCAGCACTATTCGCAGATGTCACACTTCAGACATGAAGTGTGTTTCACAAGCCCATTTCCAAAGGGTCCAAAGGGACACTACTTAGAAAAGCCTTCTCAGGGCACTTGGAGCAACTACGTTGGCTCTGGCCCTCAGCCTTCACAGCATCTCTGTTCCACTCTTTGAAGCTGTGAAAATAACCTCTTGTCCCTTTGTATGTGGACCAATAAACCAGGTGGCCTGATTTGGTGATTATTATTTATTAAACATTTATTTATGGTGTGTGTGTTTGTGTGTGTACCCACGTGCCATGACATACATGTGGAGGTCAAAGAACAACATTTCAGGAGTCAGTTCTCTCCACCATATGGGTCCTAGAGATTGAACTCAGGTTGTCAGCCATAGCAGGAAGCCACTTACCCACTGAGCCATGTCACCTGCCCTCATTGGCCTTTCTCTCCCCATCTTTTGCCACGACCTCTGTCAGCATGAGAGCCCGTCTGTTAGCAAGTGACATTATAGCACACAGGCCCACATGCAAGAGATGTCATGGCAGCCACAGTGAAGCCGTGATCTCTGCCCCTCCCCTCGACCAGCATCTACCTTTGTCATTCCGTCTGGGGTGAGAATAAAAGGTGGCCACAATTCCTCTCTGCTTCCCTCCACCTGGTGCGAAAGGGGAGCTGATGACCAGATCGTGCCGGCCATCTCCGTCTGCATCTGTTGCCAAGAGGGTCCAGCCCAAGTTACAGTAGGTGTCCTTAGGAGGAAGATGGGACAGCACAAGCCATCAGCCCCAGAGGCCGTGGGGCAGCAGCTGAGCGAGGCCCAGACACAAGGCAGAAACATACCTTGCAGGAGATGGTGACGTTAGGGGAAGAAGACAGCCTCCCTTGCTGGGAACCATAGTAGACATACACCGAGCCCTAGACAAACAGCAACAAACCAGAATGCTTTCATGGTACTGAGAACCCTAAACCCTAAAATACAGCAAAACCAGAAAGGACTGACTCCCTAGTCCCAGAAACACAGTCTGGAAACTGGCATTTGGCATTACTGCTCCATGCCCCAGGCCCCCTCTCCACCTCTGCCTTCCTCCCAGCCTTACATTGTAGGTGAGCTGCCCTGAGCCCACGGAGGGAGCGCCCACAGCCAGGTCAGGCAGCCCATCCTGGTTGAAGTCCAGCACGGCCAAAGCTGAGCCAAAGCGACCTGAAGGCTGAGGAAACACAAGTTACTTCCCTGGGCTAAGCATGGCCTTCAGACTCCCAGCATGGAGAGCCTGAGCCCCCACCTACCACCCATAGGCCAAGGCCCAAAACCTCAGTGTCCATAGCACATATGGGACATATCCTGGTAGCTCTGCCGTAGGCAGCCTTTGGGTAAGCCTGTCTATCTTGAGAAGCTGAAAGCAGTCAGTTCTTGGGAGCTCTAGATTTGGAGATATGGTCTTGTGTACTCCAACCCACACTACAGTATCCCCTGTGTGTGTATGTGTGTGTGTGTGTGTGTGTGGTGTTTGGGGTAGAATAGAACGTCTCACACATCCTAGGCAAGTACTCAACCAGTAAACTATATCCACAGACCTGTGTCTCTCTGTGTGTGTGTGTGTGTGTGTGTGTGTGTGTGTGTGTGTGCGCGCGCGCGTGTGTATAATTTGCATTTTAAGATAGGGTCTTACTAAATTGCCCAAGCTGGCCTTGAACTCACTTTGTAACTTGGGCAGGCCTTGAACTTGTCTTGGGCAGGCCTTGAAACCCTCCCTTCTGTCTCAGCTTCCTGAGTAACTGGGTTGTCATGCCTATACCACCAAGTCCAGCTGAAAGTATCTAAGTCACAGTCACCAAGTGCCAGCACTAGCAGCTGACTTCTGTGGCACACTCATGATGTGGAGGCAGAGCTACACTGGGGGCCCTAGCGTGGTGGCTGCCAGCCTAAGATGGCTATTATATTTCCATCTAAAGAAAACAATACAAAACCAGTCTCCTTGCTGCAATGGCCCCATTTCACATATGCAAGCATCCATTTCCAATGGTTATCAATATTACAGAGCACAGCTGTGGAACCTGCCCATGGTGGCAGGAAATTCTACTATGGATTAAATGAGGTGCTGTGGTTATTAACCTCACACCCCATTCATAAGAGGAAAAACTGGTTCTATTTTAACAGTTTGTTCCCAACATAGTTTTTCTCTATGTATATTTTCCTCCTCCTATCTAAAATCAGCCTAAATTTAACTCACAACTTCTCTGTGCTCTCCACAGCTTATACTACAGGCATCTGGCATCTGGTAATGTTGCCACATCACATATGGCCCAGTGCCCCATATATTGTCTACATTGACTAATTCCTGTGGTGTGTGCAATGGTATCTGTTGTGTCCGGCCTTTTGATGATGACCCAGAAACATGACAAAGAACAGAGGACTGCTCCAGGATGGATGCTGTGCTGGGTGGGGACCGGTGACAAGCTAAGCCTTGCCCTCTGCAGATGGGCTGAGTCATCTCCAGCAGCTATCCTGGGCCTCCGGAGAGTCAGCCTCACAACAAAGCACAAAGTAATTTTGAAACAGCAATCCTAATCCCCCATGGTAGCCAAGGACATGGGGAGGCTCATGATGACACAGGGCTGGCCACAGGCTTCCAAAGTCTAGGTCATGCCCTCTTCTGGCCATCATCCAAGCTACCAAAGGTCGCATGGGGAGGAGGGCACTGTGGAGCCATCGCCTCCTCTCCCATGTGGACTTTGAGAGAGTTTATCAAGCAGGAAGCCACTGCCCAGAATTTTAGACGTTACCTGCTGGTTTAACAGCAATGACTGCGCAGCAGTAGGAGAGACAGGTCATCTTAACTTAGCTTGGAGATATTTCATGTGATGTCAGAAGACTCCATAAGATGGAACAACCTTTACAGGGTGACCCCATACCCTGGGCAGGTGACTCACTTCCACATGGCAGGGCCAGGACAGCTTTCACCAGAGCCTAAACTAGATCACAAACCCCGTGCACTTTTAATTTGTCTTCACAGACAGGTGTGATGACGTCTTTTCTCCCCACAGCATGAATAACTAGCAACGGAGAAGTAATTTACCCAGTCAGAGAGCCACTATTGAACCCCCCAATCTAGGTTGCTAATCCCAAGCACTTGACACTCAGAGATTCAGGGCCAGGCCAATGCCACCAAAGCCTCTTCTGTAACTAGCAGTAAGGCTTGCTGTCCCTCCTTGCTACTAAGATGGCAAATGCCTTCTGTGTTTGTGTAATGCCATCCAGGGCCCTAAGTGTTCCCAAGATGAACCCTCTGATTCTGTAATAAACATCAGCAGTGGCTAGGTTTTCCCTCCTGAAGAAAAACTTCTTGAAGCAAAGCAATGAAATGCAAGCAGAGCCTGGAGCTCAGAGCCAGGCCCACGGCAGCTTTTTACTTTATGATTACTCTGTAACTACCGAAGACGATTACACGGGTAGGGGTGGGGGATGGTGAAGAGCATTAGGAATTCTGTCTTTACCACGGCACTGTGACATCAAGAAACTACAGCTTTTTACATTAACAACCCCAGCCCTAGGAAGAACAGGCATTTAGAAGTTCAAGGCCAACATGGGGCTACATAGTGAATTCCAGGGCAGCCTGAGCTATAGTGTGAGTCTCAGTCTCTCTCTCTCTCTCTCTCTCTCTCTCTGATTTATGTATTTATGTATTTATTTATTTATTTAATGTATATGAGCATGCTGTAGTTGACACATCAGAAGAGGGCATCAGATCTCATTACAGATGGTTGTGAGCCACCATGTGGTTTCTGGGAATTGAACTCAGGACCTCTGGAAGAGCAGTCAGTGCTCTTAACCACTGAGCCAGATCTCCAGCCAGAGACCCTGTCTCTTAAAATGGAAAGGACCTCAAATCCAGAACGTCTGCATGAAGCTGTTGTGACAGCATGTCTGTTTGGTGAAGGCACTGTGTTTTATGTTCAAAGTTAGTAACAGATGGAGCCCAAGGCAATGTAGGCGACTCTAATAATGAATGGCATTGCACGGGTGTAGGCTGCCAACTGTTACTGTAATTATTCTCCTTACTAGTGGCTCAGCTGGAGAGCATACCTCAAGATGTGTCACATATTGGGGGAGGGGGGCAGTGGCTCAGTGGTAGAATGCTATCCCAGAACCCCTGCAATGAGGGGGCTGAGGGTATGGCTCGGAGATAGAGCACTTGCCTGTAATTGAGTGAAGGGCTGAGAGCATGGCTAAGTGGTAGAATGATGGCCTAGAATCTTCCAGCAATAGGTTGCGGGGTCATCAGTGATCTAACACCTACCTCGAGTCCCTCAAGGAGAGGCTTAAGCATGGCTCCGTGGTAGAGCACTAGAGTCCCCAAGAGAAGGGCTGGGAGTATAGCTCACTATGCAGAGTTTATTGGATAGAATCTAATTGGATAGAATCTAGTCCTCTAGTTTAGGGGTGGGGATGATCAGCGGTAGAGTACTTGTCTATACCCCCATTGAAGAGCTGGGGTAGGGCTCAGTAGAAGAGTGTTTGTTTGCCTTACAGTACCCCCTCAGCGAGGGGATGAGGGGCACTCAGATGTTCAGTGCTTGCCTAGTACCCTCAGTGAGGAGCTGTGGGCAGGGGGCTCAGCAAGAGCGCTTGTCTAGTAGCCTGAACGAGGGTAAGCCCTGTGGTAGAGCACTTGTCAGTCATGCGTGAAGCCTTGGGTTTAATCCCCAGTACCAGAAAAACAAAAGCAATGAAAACATTTCAAAATATCAGCAGTGGCTCACTCCCCCTCTAAGAGAGGAAAGATGTGATAGGACATCTCACCTGGAAGCCCTCCAGGATCCCATGGGCCTCCTTGTCTAAGTCCAGGTCGATGGGAGGCAGGCCCAGATCGTTGCCATAGATGATGTACACCCGCCCAATCTGGAAGCGGCCAGGGTGGCTGTAGCCTGGTGCACCCACCACGAGGTCTCCGTGCCCATCCTGGTTGAGGTCAGCTGAGGTCATGACCCTTAGGAGAAGGAGAGGGCTGTGGGCTACAGTCACACCACTTGCTCTCCTCTCTAGAACCCAGCCACTTGGCTTTCCCAGCTGAGTCTGCAAGACTTCTGGGGACATTCATATGGGAAATGGGGGGCGGGGGGCTGTATCACTTGTGAGACTCAGAGTCACTTTACACAGGCAAACAAAATAAAATGGATAGCCAGAGGCCCCTGGGTCTTTCTGGACCACAGAACCAGAGTAGATGAAGAAAGGATGAAGGAAGCCTCATAGAGCTGTCCTACCAGCAGCCACTGAGGTCCACTGTTTCCTAATCAAATTCATGGTTTGCTTCTATGCTGCCAACACAGCCCAGTTTTGTTTTGTTTTGTTTTGTTTTTATGGTATTAAATTAGGTAGCCAACATCTTTAGTGGTGAACTGATGATATTCCTAAAGGTTGATGGGAAGTTCCTGATTGTAGAGAGTTGAAATGCTGTAGATCTGGAGCCAAATTATCTTTCTTGGACTATCTTTGGCATCTCAGTGGCCATTCAGTGCCCACCTATGTCTGACCTCAAATCCTTGAGGTGATCAGGGAAATCCTTTGGGGACGGATTAATAGACCAAGCCCAAAGCTAAGAATGTTATGGATGCTATGTGAGGTCTGTGGCAGCCATTATAATCTAACCAGCCTGCTTGGTGTTCCCACCAATATAGTTTGTGTTTATTTGTTTGTTTGTTTGTTTGTTTGTTTGTTTGTTTGTTTTGAGACAGGGTCTCCCTATGTGGCCTCAGCTAACCTGGAACTCACTCTGTAGACCAGGCTGATCCAGAACTCATAGAGATCCTCCTGCCTCTGTCTACCAAGTGCTGGGACTAAAACAATATGCCACCATACGTGGCCCTACCAATATATATTTTAAAGTGTCCTGATTTATAACTTTGTGTGTTATGTCATTATAAAAACTTCAGGAAATTGTTACCGCATTGGAACACAGTATTTGCAGCAACCTGAACCCGTGTTCTTAGACCATGGTCACTCAGTTGGCTCCAGAATAGACTCTATCTTGGGGATGAGAACTATGTATCTGAATCAAGCAAATAAGTGGCGCCTGTGACTGACTGGCTACAGAGATGACAGTTAAGACAGTTAATGGTTCACTGGTGACCCAGGGCTGAAAAGAACAAAAGTTTTGCTTATTCTAGTTCACATGGCCATGGAAATAACAAATAACAAGGCATAGTGGAAAGAACAAAGCCCTTTCTAAGATGCCTGCAGAAAGGCAAAGGCCAGTGCACAGCCCCAGGGGCTAAGGCTAGCCAGTATGGTAAGGTGCTGCTGGTTGTGGCTGCCATTCCTGCCTTTGGCTCTTTTGGGGAGGTGGCTAAGAAGAACCCTAACTCACGCGTGAATGGCAGCAGAGAGGTAGATTTCACCCCCCAGCCCCTGGTGCTTGCTGTATAAGTGTAACCCTCAAATAAAGGGCCACTGGAATCCTGTTGAGGTTTTGTCTTTCACTGTTTATTGTAATGCTAAGTGCTGGCCTCCAAGATCAAGAGCTACCATGGAAGAAGGATGCTCAGGAGGAAGAGAGCGAGCCACCATGGGATAGGAGTAAAGAGAACGTGGTCATGTGGGCTGGCCGGCTGGAGTTAAGAGCAGCCCAGACGAAACAGAGTAAGTAGTAAGTAATAATTTTTTGCTGTTATCCATAGGGAAATGGATTCTAACAGCATGGAGGGTAGGCAGCTGCCCAGCTAGTGTGCTGATTAAGGCATATATAAAAATATAAAGGCTGTGTGTGTGTGTTTCATCTGGGGACATAAAGAGTCTAAGGTAGGTAGAAACCCCACGACAGGATTGTTTTAAAAATACTATTATTTCAGAACCCACTCTGAGAAGACATAGCACTGTTGCCAAATCATCCAGAATAGTCACTTCCATCACCTGGCTACGCTCAGAATCAGAAGAACCCCCATTTCCCTCTCTAGAGTGATCACTGGGTACCAGGCTTTCACCAGAAGCAATGGTTTTCAGCCCATCCTGCCTCTCTGCTTACATTCCTGGAGCATCGTTAAACTCCTCAGGGAAGCCCATGATAATAAGTCCCCAAGAACACTGGGGCCTGGGAGATAGTCTACAAAATGACACTTGGTTGTTGCAGTTACTTCGCAAAATGAAAGCTCCTGGTGCTTAAATATATTTGGCCAACTGTAAAGAGCTGTTGAAACTTCTATAGCTTAGCCATGAAATTAGTGATTTTTCTGAAGACAAATTAATTAGAAAAGAGGGTTTGAGTTCCTCTTTTATTTGTTTTGGGTGGGTTTCTTCATTTCTTATCTTGAGACAGGATCTCTCTACGTAGCTCTGGATGTCCGAGAACTCACTATATATGCCAGGTTGGCCTCAAAGTCAGAGATACATCTGCCTCTGCCTTTCTGAGTGTCTACATTATAGAAATAAAAATGTGTTCCAACTCAGCCAGGGTCCTCTGCTGGGGCCCTGTTGAAGAAGAGACGTCCTAGAGAGTATCTCTCTCTGGCTTTCCAGATTATCCTTTTGCACTTGTAACATTAGTGTGTTTAAGAGGCATTGAGGAAATGAGTTACTTTCAAAACATAACACATAAAGGCTTCAGACTCTATACCTCTGGAAAGAATGGGACTCCTGACAAAGAACTCTGCCAGCCTGGGGACCTTGCACTTCACTGCACCAAACATAATTCTTTTCTCTTTCAAAATTGGAAGTGTTTACAAACCAACTTTCTGGGGCTGGAGAGATGGCTCAGTAATTAAGAGCATTTGCTCTGGGCACCCAATGGTGGCTCATAACTGTCTGTAACCAGAGTCACAGGAAATACGATGCCTTCAAGGGCACCAAGCACACACATGGTGCACATAACATACATTCAGACAAAACACTCAAATACATACTTTTTTAGAAAAAGTCTTAAAAACATTTTTTTATAATAACCCTGTGCTGGTTAGTTTTTTTGACAGCTTGATATAAAACAGACTCATCTGGAAAGAGGGGACTTCAGTTGAGAAAACTGCATCCATCAGACTGGCCTATAGACAAGTGCCTGAGGCATTTTCTTGATTGCTGATGGATGTGAGGTGACCCAGCCTGCTTTGGGCAGTGCCATCCCTCAGTAGGTGGTACTGGGTTCTATAAGAAAGCAGGCTGAGCAAGCTATAAAGGAAAAGCCAGTAAGCAGCTTTCTCTGTAATCTCTGACTCGGTTCCTACCTCTAGGTTCCTACCCTGTTTCGGTCCCTGCCTTGGTTTTCATTGATGATGGACTGTGATCTGGACATATAAGTCAGACAAATACTTTCCTCCCCAAGTTGCCTTTGATCATGGTGTTTTATCCGAGCGGTAGAACATAAGCCAAGGCAGACTCTATTTTTCCTCAGTCTGGACTTGCACAAAAAAAAACTCTCTAACAAAATGGAGGCACCTTTGAGGTCCAGGAGAGGAGCAAGGAAGATGTCTTGTAATGAAATCAACTCATGTTCCAGTCTTTGTCCCCCAACCTTCTGTAACTGTAAGACAGCCACAGCTCAGTAGGAAGGTATGGTGGTTTAAATATACTTGGCCCAGGGAGTGGCACTATTAGGAGGTGTGGCCTTGTTGGAGGAAAGTATGTCAGTGTGGGCGTGAGTCCTCCTCCTGAGCACATGGAAGTCAGTCTTCTCCTAGCAGCCTTCAGATGAAGATGTAGAACTCTCAGCTCCTCCCACACCATTCCAACCTGGGCGCTGCCATGTCCCCGCTTTGATGATAATGGACTGAACCTCTGAACCTGTAAGCCAGCCCCAATTAAATGTTGTCCTTATAAGAGTTTCTATGGTCCTGGTGTCTGTTCACAGCAGTAAAACCCTAACCAAGACAGAAGTGCATTAGATTTCTTTCTGTCTTCCAGTTCACCCAAACTTGAAATAAATCCATGTTCTGCTTCCTAATTTCTTCTAAAAATACAGGGGAATTAATTATTACAGACCCATGTGCCTGGTTAACACAAATGATGCCTCCCCAAAGCTGACAAAGGGCTGAATGGGAGTCAACATTCCCAGTCTAAGGAGCTCATTCTTACCAGCCGAGCCTGGCATAGGGGACAGACAGGGTGTAGGAGGCAGAGGGGCTGGAGACATGATTCAGATTTTTCTGAGAGCTGCCAGCAAGCATCAGCCTCAGGTTCCTCTCCAGAGTCTGGTACATAAAGGTGACAGATTCCTGGAATGAAAGGTTGTGTTAGACGCACAGCATCATCAACAGGAGCCAGGGGACACAAGCGCTGACAAAGAAGACAGACCTTCATATTGATATGCTAGCTCAGACCAGGCATTAGGGACAGCAACGTCACACAGAGATGGTCCAAGAGATGATGGCAGGGGTACAATCTGAGAGAATGGGCTACAGGGGAAGAGTCAGCTAGGATTTCCTCAAAGCCCGCCTCTGCATTGATTTGAAAATTCACACCCAATAAAAGATCATCTCACTGCAAGGCTCCTTTTGGCCCAGCACTCACTCTGTAGACCGTGTAGACCGTGTATAAACCTCAAGGCGAGCTACCTGGCTCTGCTTCCCGAGGGCTGGGACTAAAGGCATGGCTGGCCAACAAAAGAATTTTTTACGGACCAAACTTTAGGAAAGTCGAGCCTGTCTAATCTAGAATCAGAATTATGTTTGTAAATAGATGGTTCGTTTTCCTCAAACAAATGAACTGAAACACTTGGGAGTCCAAAAATCCCCACCTGCTAAACTAGTGGTTCTCAACCTTTGAGTCATGACACTTTTGGCAAACTGCCATCTCCTAGAATATTTACATTACAATCCATAACAGTAGCAAAATTATAGTTATGAAGTAGCATCATCAACAACAAAAAATTACCGTTGAGGGTCACTGCAATATGAGGAACTGTATTAAAGGGCTGCAGCCTTAGGAAGGTTGAGAGCCACTGCTATGAGCCACACCCACAGTGAGATGCTATTGGCTTTGATTCTCAATGTACCTGAAGAACAGGAGAGGACCTTCACAGAGCTGCAGACCTGTACCAGGGAACCTGGGGACAACCAGCCACCAAGCCTGGGATTCTAAACTTCCCTTTTTCTTTTATTTAGTTTTGTTTTTGTCTGAAGACAACATCTCATTCTATAGCCACGGTTATCCTCAACTCAGTAATCCTCCTGCCTTGGCATCTCAAGTGGTGGGATCACCAGTATAGGCATCACATAGAACTACCTAATTGTCTTGAAGTACTGTCTACAAAGACGCATGCACAAACCAGGGTGGTCCTTAGCAAGCTGAATAAACTCTTGATCCATCCAAGTCAAGGGAGCACAACTCTAAATTCACCCAAGGGTGACATAAGACCAAAGAAGACTTCCTAGCCTCCAGCAGTCTTGTACAACAAAACAGATAGAGCTAAGAACATGAAGGCAGGCCAGCCAGCCCCAGCTAGGACAAGCACTGATGTAAGTAAGGACCTGCAGACAAGCAACATGTCCTCTGTCCTCCCTACTATCATCCTGCCAGCAGGCTGCACACAAATTGCTTAGTCTAATGCTCAGCTCTGGCTTGCACATTCATGCAGAAAAACACTGCATCATCTATAGTAAACTATCAACCCTCAGGACAGACACTGGGAATACCAACTCTCTGTGATGTTAATCTCCATTGCTTTAGAATCACCTAGGAGATCCACTCTGGGTATGTCTGTGAGGCCAGGGAAGTTTAACTGGGGAGGGAAGACCTACTCTGGATGGGGGGCAGCACTATCCTATCTACTGAGGACCCATTTATTTCAATAAAAAGGAGGGAGTGAACTGAGCCACAGCCTCGCTGCCCTCCGAGTGCCTGTCAGACTGGGAAGATGTGAGCATGCAGCCCCACACTCCCACTGCCATAGCTGCCATATTTTCTCACTGCAGTAAGACTTCTGCCTCCTCAGGGAATCAAAAACAAACCATCCTTTCCTTGAGGGACTTTTTTTCCAGGTATTTACCCCAGCAACAAGAAAGATAACTAGCGCACTTCCTGCTTAGACATTTTCCCCTTAGGAGACAAATACAAACACGTACATGCAAAGTTATCTGCGCTTTTTTCTTTGGCAGGAGTTCCCAAGCTTGGGGCCAGTTATGTAACCTGTGGAGCCCAGTGCAAAATTAAAGCTCGGAGGCTTGGCTTTTGTTAACCTGCTTGTAAGAATTTTTAAGGCCACGACAATGGAGTAGGAAATCAAGCATGGGCTCTTTAATCAGACCTGGAGAGGGACCATTCCATGTGACTGGGCAGGCTGATCTTCAGGAAGCTGGCCCTCCTCATTCCCTCATCCCACTCCTGATGTGTGACATTTACATTGTTGTCTAAACCCTTCTGGTCTTGAGAACAACCACAAGCCAGTACCGACCTATTTCCAAGTCTTGGAACCTTGTCCTAGGTTCCAGGCAAATGCAAATACTGGACTCTCCAAACATCCTGAAATCTCCCCAGCTCATCACCAGCAATGCGTTCTTCTGCCGATGGAATGCTAACCACTATTAAGGTTTTCCTCAGTTCCACTTCTTCGTGGTGCCTTCCCCATGACTTCTGAGGTAAGAAAGACCTCTCTCCTAGCCTGCTGCCAATCCAGCGCAGCTTTTATCACACACCCACGGAAGAGCTGTGTCTGCTATTAGGCGAACATTTCCCAAAGATCAAGTCTCTTTCCATTTCCCTTTCGTTTTCATCCCCACAGCAACATGACCTCAAAGATCCCATGTGATAGGGGACATGGTGGCACATGCCTGTAATCCCAGCACCCAGAAAGGTGAGACAGGAGGACCTAGAATGCCACGAGTTTGAGGCCAGCCTTAACTATGAAGATTTTTGTCTGAGGGGGAAAATGGCCCTATGAATACATTTCACACAAAATGGTGTCTGTCAGCATGGAACTATGTAAGAAGTCTTCTACGTAGCAAGCACTTGCCTAGGGTCACAGCAGGACCAGCCTAGATGTACAGAGCTTCTGTAACTATACCACTTTCGTGTCTTAGGGCATCTCTGGAATGCACCACATTTTAGAGACCAAGAACACTGTGCCCTGTCACAAGCCGAGATGCTCATGTGGACAGCAGTATGTAAGGACTTTACAGGCAAGCTGTTGGGAGAAGTGGTCCATCCTCCTTCAAGAATAACAGGAAATTCTCACCGGGGCCCAGGAGCCTGTGCTGTAGAACACGCCTCTTTCTGTGTAATTGAGGTTTTTCCTGATGTCTCTACTTATGAACATGGTCAAATTCCTGTGAAAATCATTTTTCTGCACTTTTGAGCCACTGAAAAGAGAGAACAATAAAATGATCAAACATGGTAACACTAGCTGAGATCCTGGGATTTTAACATCGAGAAGATGGAGAGTCAGAAAACATACCTTTAGAAAAACCTTCATTCCACAAAAATCTTTTGGTGAGTATATTTCTAAGGCTTAGACGCCAACCCTCACAAAACTTGATGTGTCTGGAGCTGTGTGTATAGCAGAATGTGTGTTTGACATGTGCATGGGCTCTGGGTTCAACACCCAGCATCAAAAAGAAGGAGGAGGAGAAAAAGGAGGGAAGAGGAGGGAAGAGGAGGGAAGGGGAGGAGGGAGGAAGAGGAGGGAAGGAGAAGGGGGAGGAGGAGAAGGAAGAGAAGGAGAAGAAGGAAGGAAGAAGGAGGAGAAGGAGAAGGAGAAGAAGAAGAGATTTCCTGTGGTCTCAGAGCTCACAGTAGGAGTAAAAGTACTTCTAGAATACCACCCCATAAATAAATGTGTTACATGTTTCACTGAAAAGGTCAAGACAGCTCTTGACATCCTTAGGATGGCAGCATGCAGAAAGACTGACCTGAGCTATAAACAGTTATCTCATTAAAATATATTTTCTAGCCCATCTGTGATGCACACCTTTAATCCCAGCACTAGGAGGTAGAGGCAGGCAGAGCTTTTTGAGTTCAAGGCCAGCCTGGTCGACAGAGTGAGTTCCAGGATAACCAGGACTACACAGAGAAACCCTGTCTCGAAAACCCCTTACCCTTATTGTTCCCTTACCCTTAAGCATCATGAAGTGGCTCTTCTAGGCACCTGTGGCATAGGCTCTTTAAGATATGTGATTTTTTTTTTAATTCATTCAACACATCAAATCCCCTTAGGATGTTTCACGGGAAAGCCCTCACTTTACTATCTAGATTATTTAGAGGTTTTTCCTCTTAAACATCTCATTGGTTCTTCAGGAGACTGCACTGGGCCCTGGTTGGGCCACCATGGTAAATTCTCAGAGCAGCCAGCCCTTTGCTCTCCAACGCTCAGCCATGTTTACAATGACACGTTCAGTACTCAGACAGCTCTCAGGCCATGTGCTCTGAGTTCCTGGTACAATGACTATCTCCAAGTGTTATGATTATTTATGCTATTGTTTTGTTTTATTGATAACAGATGGTGTCCCTTTCTATTGAAAACATCATGATTTGCAGGATGGCACCTGGCTTTGACAGGAGACACCACCTCTAACAATATAAACCAGGCCTATTCCTCAGAAATTTCCACAGAGCACTTCTCTTCACCTTGTCAGGAAAATGCTTTTTTAGGACAGAATCTAGGTAAGGTTCATAAATCAAAATAATAATCATAAAACTACCAATGAGCATTTAGTGAGCAACTCACTGCCTGCATCTGCCTTACACCTGCTACCATCTGTATTCCATGTCAGTATTCCAGAACTGTAGATGTCTTTTCCTCATTGTCAGAAAGAAAAGTTGTAGCTTAAAAACAATCACCACTGTGTTTAAAAGTCACTTGGCTGTAAATGGCTTGGCTAGACTAGGAACCTGCCTCCACTGGTCTGAAGACCCCAGGCTCCACCATCTCCACAGCAGCGCATCTAGAGAGCCTTCTTCCGGTCCCACTTACCTGAGGGTGTGGTTCCTGCCATCACAGGAGATGAACAGGGGGTTCTCAGGCAGGTTGCAGTCACTGGGGAAACAGTGGAAGGAGTTAGGCACTTTTCTTCCTTCCCTCCAAGCCTGACTGTAACAGGCAATCAGTGATGTGCTTTAACTCACTCTTGTCGCTATGAGTCCAATGTGCCATCTATCCATTGTGCCAATGGAGGCACCTTTAAACCACCCCCATAGGCTCAAAGAGTTCACTGCCTGGCCATTTGGATGGAGAGCCCAAGTCTCTCTAGCCAAGCCTCCCTCTGCCCTCCGGGCTCCTCTGCCAAGCTTGCAGGCAAACATGAAATGCCCAGAGTCTGAGAATATGATGCAAACTAGGTCCCAGTTATAAAATTCTACAGATTTATCAATTAAGTAGGAAATCAGGTATCTCTTCTATAAGTGAGAAGGCTTTGGGGAAATGTAAGGGATGACCTCATTCAAAGAGACTTTATGGGAGTGGGTGTAGACGCTGTGGAAGGAACAGGACTTTGAAGCACATCTGCGGAGGACACTGGAGGAGACTAGGAGAAGCGTGAAGGCTGTACAGCAAGGGAAGACCAGGGGCTGGGAAGGGAATCTGGGAGACAGTGAGGAGGG